>NW_006800472.1:307382-313238 GCF_000485575.1 Poecilia formosa | reverse complement strand
AGGACGTGAAGATGGACCACGTTTTGCTCTGTGTGCTGGATTTCCTGAGTGAGTAAATGAGTTTTAATCTAGCAGATCTAGGAAAATGCTGGAAATGAGAAGATTAGGATGAGATGGATTCATTTGTTGTGTTCACTTAAAAAAATTAACTGAGCAAACATCCATTTTTACACTGTTTGGGTTCAACTTCAAACTGGCCTAAAACAAATACAGAAAGAAAACTCAGCTATTTTCCATTTTCTAATAGATCTAAAAATGTATCAATGTTTATTGTTTCAGTTCTCAGTTTCCTCTGCTGTGGAAACTCCCAAGGTAAATGGAAACTTCCTGGTTTTGAACGTTTATTTAAACCATTCGGTTCTGATCAGCCGCATGTCAGCAGGTTTCAGGCTCCTTTAGCATCATTTGTTCAGTAAAAGAAACTATTTTACTGTAATTTTAGTATCAAACTTATTTGAATGGATTATTGTCAATACTTTACATTTTTCTGCATGTTCATGTCAACAGCCTATTAACTTGTAACATTTCCTGTCTAATTTTGTTTTCCTATTGTTTAATTAATAAATCCCTACCCAGTGGCAACAGAGTCCATCCTCACTGTGTCTCCATCATGGCTGAATCCTGGAGCCTCAGTGACTCTGAGCTGTGAGGTTGAATATCGATCTACAGGATGGAGGTTCTACTGGTATAAAGCTGTTCCTGATTTATCACAGAATTACTATAAATATGATCCACTGCCTGGTAGCATCAATGGGTCTGTAGAGAACTCCTTCATCATTCATGGACAGAAACACACAGCAGGATTTGCATGTAGAGCTGGAAGAGGAAACCCGGAGATCTTCACTGATTACAGTGAACCAAAGTTCATCTGGTCTGCAGGTCAGTTCTGTTCTTGTTCCATCGTTGTTCATGTGTTCAGCTACTTTATCCATCCATGATTATTATCAATCTTTCAAGTCGGGTCTCAAAGATCAAATGCTCACAATGTCCTCTTCAGAGATATTTTAAATATGTTAAAATAATTCTAAATAAACTTTATGAATTATCAAAACTGTATATGATTTAATCATATCTGGCATAATACAGTTTATTGCTTTTGCATTTCATTTGTAGTCTAAAACCATACATTTCCTTACATTCTTATCAGGGTTAGAAGGGGTGCTGGTGCCCTTCTCCAGCAATCAATGGGCAGGGTCCACCCTGGACAGGTACCAGCCAAACACAGGGCCACACAGAGAGAAAGTCTCTCTCTGTGTGGGAGAACCCAGATATGCACTGACAACAGACCCCAGGCCAGGATTTGAACCCAAGACCTTCTTGCTGCAAGGCAACAGTTCTACCAACAGCAGCACTGAGCAGCCAGACAGGCCAAAAAAAAAGAAAGAAAGAAAGAAAGAAAGAAAGAAAGAAAGAAAGAAAGAAAGAAAGAAAGAAAGAAAGAAAGAAAGAAAAAAAACATTGCCTCCCGTGATTTACAATCACACATGTAAAAAAAAAAAAAAAGTGCAAGCAAACATAAGAGCCAAATTTTAAAAGAAGAATGAGAACAACACTGACAATGTTGCTGTTCCTTTAAACGGCAGTAGACTATGCACATTTAAGTCCATTCATTTTCTTTACACCCTTGTCCCTTAGTGGGGTCGGGAGGTGCTGGTGCCTATCTCCAGCTAACTTCCCGGGCGAGAGGCGGGGTCACCCTGGACAGGTCACCAGTCTGTTGCAGGGCAACACAGAGACAAACAACCATGCACACACACACACACCTAGGGGCAATTTGGAGAGGCCAACTAACCTGACAGTCATGTTTTTGGACTGTGGGAGGAAACCGGAGAAAACCCATGAATGCACAGGGGAACATGCAAACTCCATGCAGAAAGACTGGGGCTGGGAATTGAACCCAGAACCTTCTTGCTGCAAGGCAACAGCTCTACCAACTGCACCACTGTGCACTGTGCAGCCCCCACATTTAAGTCATAAATGCAAAAATAATTCTACACTTAAGAGATGAAAATACAAGAAATAACTGTCCAAATTGAAATGATTCATTATTAAAACAGTTAAATATGACTCCTTGGGTATGAAAACTTTTTCCCTCATCCTGGACGCAGCCCGTTCTGCCAGCTCTTCTTCAATGTCTCACTACAGATAATAACAGCACATCTGCTTGTCTCAGTCTCTGTCTTAGCTTTTCATCTCTAAGGTCGTCCTGGTCTCTATTACAATGTGGCCAAATTCCCCCACAGCGCCCTCTAGAAATTTTTTCAAAATCAGCCCCAAACCACGCTTTGACAATCATGAAATTCATGGTCCAAATCTAACAGGATGTCAGCCATTTTGGATCAAAGCCACCATTTTGTCTCTATTAGACGTTTATCTGAGCAAACTTGTCCTACAGCTTTTGACAGACAGACTTTAAACTTAGTAGAGTCTAAAGGGACTGAAGATAAAAAGTTATTAAAATTGTTTTGGTGCATCAAAGCATGTGGGCGTGGCCAAGCCTCAAATTCTGGTCATTCACCATAAAACACCAAGTTGGAATAATTTGCACATGATTCTACAGCTTTGTGAAACGTTCTAGTCCAGTACTGAACACATTCTTACTCTAATTTGGTGACATCAGTGGCGCAAAAAGTGGGTATGCAGCTCATGCAACGCATAGGGGCGCAGCACCAGAGGGGGCGCCAAAACCCCGTCTGGAGTGGGCGGCGTGCTGCAGACAATGACTCAAGTGTGATTTTTAAGAGCTTTAACATATTTCGCGATTTAGTTTCACTTACAATGAGCACAAGAACATAACAGTTAAAATATAAAAATATTTAGGACTGTTTCAGGGATTGACATTTCGTTAAACTGTGTTGCACTTTCATTGTCACACTGAAATATGCTACAATTAGTATAAGATGTCTAAATATAATTTCTTATGTCAATGTGATAATTTAAGTCTGATTTCATTTGGAAATAAAATGGAAAAAGAGAAGAGAATGGAAGAAGAAAGAATTGTAGAAAAATGTTATTTGACAAAGGTGATGTCACCCAGTGGCACAACTACATTATTCAGGTGGATGCAAAAACATAAATCAGCACCCCACCCCCCCAACTACGTGAAGGGTGAAACTCGCTAAATTTACCTCATTGTGTGCGCGAGGTGAAGGAGCCTAAGGCGCTTTCATTCTTTCTTTTTCTTTTTTTCATACTTTTTTCTGTTTTTTTGCTTTTTTTGTTTTGTTTGCTTTTTTTTTTGCTTTTTTGCTTTTTTGCTTTCTTTCTTTCTGTTAGGTCAACAATGTATGTGTGTGAACTATCATTCAGAATAGTATGTCAGTGTACTTTATATGTATGTCTGTTAGAGAGAAAAAATGCATGCGTGTGCAATATTTTGTTATTTTATATGTGCAATTTTAATATTTTTTTGTGTGTATGAGTCTTTAGTAGTGTGTGAGAGACAAAACATAGTTTTTGTCTTAAACAGCCCCTCAAACAGAACCTTTAGAACAAGTGAAGTCGTAGTCTGATGTCTCAGCAGCTGACTAATAAACAATCAAACCAAACCTCACTGAAAATTATAATTACAGAATAAAATTAAAAATAGGAACATATGGCTTTATTTCAAATTATTCAATTAAGTCTTTAACAAAAAATGAAGAAAACGTTAGGGTTTAGCCATGGTTTTATCTTGCCTGTGTTGATTATTTCCTCCATGTTGTTCTTCAGATCCTCATCCAGCAGCNTCAGCACTCCACACCTAACAGATTATGCACAAACATTTGCTCAATTTTACCCACCAGTAGCTCATTGCTCCGAGTAACAATTATCCTCCCTCCACAGGCAACCACCTCACTTTCCAATGAGGAGCAGCTGTGCAGAGCCCAGAACAAAAGGCTACATGCTAATTACTAAAATAGTCAATAAATACAATTAAAACTTCTCGTGTGCAAATTATTTATGTGCAAATCTCTGCTTAAAGTGCAGTGCTAAATAAAGTGCTTGTTAATAAAGTGCAAAAAGTGCTTTTAAAGTGCTATACAGTGACTTGAATAAAAATAGACCCAGTAATGAAGCTCGCTTCATTACTGATGGTAATGCGGTAAATTGAGGAAAAACTTCATTATAATTCTGAATACTTTGTAATCACTAAGACCTCAGAGTGATAAATGCTTCTGATGATGAGTTATAACAGCCACTGAAATAATAAAAAATTACATATAGTGCTGCCTCAATCTTAAACCAAAGTTTGTTCCCTATTTAAATATTTCTCAACATCACAATCCTCTCTTGATGAGCAAACGTGTCACAGGATTATTTTTTAATTACACTGCTCAAAAAAATAAAGGGAACACTCAAATAACGCATCCTAGATCTGAATGAATGAAATATTCTCATTGAATACTTTGTTCTGTACAAAGTTGAATGTGCTGACAACAAAAATCACACAAATATCAATGGAAATCAAATTTATTAACCAATGGAGGCCTGGATTTGGAGCCACACACAAAATTAAAGTGAAATGTTCCCTTTATTTTTTTTAGCAGTATATTTATTTTTGAAACTGATTAAGCATAAATTATGACAAGCTCTGAAGCATTTCTAGTAATTTACATATATTTATGAATAAATTGCTCTATATAAAATTATTTTAGCAAGCCTGATGATACACAAAGAAACATTCATATCTAAATGAAAGTGGTTTTCTATCTACTTGTCTTGATTATTTCCTCCATGTTGTTCTTCAGATCCTCATCCAGCAGCGTCTCTCTCAGTGAGTCCTGACAGAGAGCAACACTTCACCTCTGAGTCTGTGACACTGAACTGTGGAGGAAACTCTACTGAGTGGAGAGTGATGGAGTATGGAGAAAACTCTGATGGGTTGATAAGTTATTGGAATGAATATGATGAAATAATCTCTGGTCGCCAGTTGTCAGATTGCTCCAACTCATGGGAAATGACTGGATCCTCATGTACCATTAAGAGTCGGTCAGCCCATAAAGCAGTGTTCTGGTGTGAGTTTGGATCAGGAGAGTTCAGCAATGCAGTCAACATCAGCATAAATGGTATGTTATGATACAGAGCTTCTTAAAATGAAGTTAACAGAATTGGTTCAACTCTTCAGTGCATCTCTTCTTCAAACAAAGACGATCTTTGAACTAATGCTGCTAGTAGAATATTTATGCTGTGGTGTGGAAAACAGCAAAAAAAATTACATATAGAGCTATAATTTCTTGAAAGAGATTTTGACATAGTATAGTAAACTTGTTACATAGTATTTCATTTACTTTAATTTAAACTCTTCTTCCAACAGTTGCCCCAAGGTCAGTCCTCACTGTGTCTCCATCATGGCTGAATCCTGGAGCCTCAGTGACTCTGAGCTGTGAGGTTAAACCTTCATCTGCAGGATGGAGGTTCTACTGGTATAAAGCTGTTCCTGATTTATCAAAGAACAACTACAGATATGAGCTGCTGCCTGGTAGCATCAGTGGGTCTGTGGAGAACTCCTTCATCATTGATGGACAGAAACACACAGCAGGATTTGCATGTAGAGCTAAAGGGGGAAACCCAGAGTATTTGACTCATTACAGTGAACCAACATTTGTCTGGTCTGCAGGTCAGTTCTGTTTATTTCTTCTTAGTGCTACAGTGTTCAGTCATCATCTTTATCTGTCCTGGTTTCATGTGTGAGCTTCAATTGTAATTACCATCAATGGTCCAATCTGGTAATTCAGGGTCGTCTCATCACTGCTTATTTCCACAAAGCTAATTCTCAGTGCTGCAGGCTCCAGTTAGGTTTCAGCCTCACATAGCTCCACTACTCTACTGCTTCTCCACTCAGCTTCTGTGTGATCACTTACTTTCCGTCACGCC
>NW_006800472.1:305324-306700 GCF_000485575.1 Poecilia formosa | reverse complement strand
ATTACAGCACTGAAAAATTGTGATAATCATTTCAAGTCTTATTTCTTACGTAACCATCTTTTTAAACTAACAAGTATTAACCGTTTTCTAAAAACAGAACTAAAGCCGGTCCTGACTGTGTCTCCATCATGGCTGAATCCTGGAGCCTCAGTGACTCTGAGCTGTGAGGTTAAACCTTCATCTGCAGGATGGAGGTTCTACTGGTATAAAGCTGTTCCTGATTTATCAAAGAACAACTACAGATATGATCTGCTGCCTGGTAGCATCAATGGGTCTGTAGAGAACTCATTTAAGATTGATGGACAGAAACAAACAGCAGGATTTACATGTAAAGCTGGAAGAGGAAACCCAGAGTATTTGACTGATTACAGTGAACCGCAGTTTGTCTGGTCTGAAGGTCAGTTCTGTTTATTTCTTCTCCACTCAGCTTCTGTGTGATCACTTACTTTCCGTCACGCCAACTCTGACACTCTCATACCATACACACTTGTTTAGGAAACAAAAATGCAAAACTCAACAGAGATGGTGATGTGGGAAATTGAGGAAACACTTCATTATGATTCTGAATACTTTGTAATCAGTATTTAAGACCTCAGAGTGATAAATGCTTCTGCTGATGAGTAATAACAGCCATAGAAATAAAAAAAAGACATATAGTGCTGCCTCAATCTTAAACCAAAGTTTGTTCCATATTTAAACAAACGTAGTGGATTTTTGATCCCCGAAGCAATTTTCAAGTTGCACTCACGACTACAAAAATCACTCTGTTGGTATTAAAGTTGGTCATGGCATCGGATCAAATGCCTGCTTCTGTAAAATGTTTTTGAAATTTCTCTTGATCTTACAGTATTTGGTCAAGGTGCTTCAGAGTGAACTTGTCGGTAAACTCAGGCTCCCAGATATTTTCACTCTTTTCTAAAAAAATTCAGAGCTCAGCGCACATCATCTCTCTCTCATCACTGCTATTACTGTGAGTGAGGTACAGATATGAATCACAATACTATCAAAGATGAGAAATAGCCCTTTCACACACTTTAAACGTTTTTCGAATACATCTCGCAATTCCTGAATGGGAAGCAGTTGTTTGGACTGCTTTTTTTCTTTTTTTTTTTTTTTTTTTTTAGGCTGAGCTCTGCCAAAAAATGCGTGGGAATAGCCTGGATGGGAAGGGGAAGGGATTTTTAATTTTTTTTTTTTTTTTTTTTTTTTTTTTTTAGAAATAGTTACTGCTTCAAACAGATAGAATTCGGTAACACTTTATTTGAAGGGGGGTGAATAAGATAGACATGACACTGTCATTAACATGACATAACACCTGTCATGAACATGAATAAGCCTTCATGAATATTTATGACTGTTGTCATAAAGCGTCATTC
>NW_006800472.1:300227-304705 GCF_000485575.1 Poecilia formosa | reverse complement strand
TGATTTATCAAAGAACAGCTACAGATATGAGCTGCTGCCTGGTAGCATCAGTGGGACTGTAGAGAACTCATTTAGGATTGATGGACAGAAACACACAGCAGGATTTATATGTAGAGCTGGAAGAGGAAACCCAGAGTATTTGACTCATTACAGTGAACCAACATTTGTCTGGTCTGCAGGTCAGTTCTGTTTATTTCTTCTTAGTGCTACAGTGTTCAGTCATCATCTTTATCTGTCCTGGTTTCATGTGTGAGCTTCAATTGTAATTACCCTCAATGTGCTGCCTCAATCTTAAACCAAAGTTTGTTCCATATATAAAGAAATGTAGTGGAGTTTTGATCCCCAAAGCAATTTTCAAGTTGCACTCATGACTACAAAAATCGCTCTGTTGGTATTGAAGTTGGTCATGGCCTCGGATTTGCATGTAGAGCTAAAGGAGGAAACCCAGAGCATTTCACTCATTACAGTGAACTAACATTTGTCTGGTCTGCAGGTCATTTCCGTTTATTTCTTCTCAGTGCTACAGTGTTCAGTCATCATCTTTATCTGTCCTGGTTTCATTTGTAAACTGCAATTGTAATTACCATCAATGGTCCAATCTGGTAATTCAGGGTTGTCCCTCACTCCAACTCTGACATTCTCGTACCATACACACTTGTTTAGGAAACAAGGGGGAAATGGCAACACTCGACACAGATGATGTGGGAAATTGAGGACACACTTTATTATGATTCTGAATACTTTGTAATCAGAGAAAGCAGAAGAACTATATTTTTCACAGATTATCTCTCATGCCTTACTGTCACAACGTAATGACAGTTTTAACAAATATCTGGAAAAAAAAATATATTTTTATAAAAGTTACATGCTGCAGCTTTAATTTCACTCAGGAGAGAACAGGTCAAGAGGGACGTGGGTTAAAGCTGCTGCTGACTGACTCATCTGTTAAGTGGTAAAAGGTACACGGGACAAGCTAAATATATGAATATGCTGGGAATGTTTTTCCTTAATCATTAAATGCTAGTGAAAAGGAGGCAAATGGTAGTTAAATGGTTGATCATCCCACACAGTCTGCCCACCTCTGTTGGAGAAAATCTAGGTTACAAATTGACACCGTCTTTTTTTCTCTCTCTCTATTTTTTGAAAACCTGATTTTATTATTTTTCTTAGCAGCATTGTAACTGCCACAATCGTTCTTACTAACAGCGTCACGGTGAAGCGCTCCAACAAGGAACGAACCATTTCAAGCCGATCCAGGGGGGTTCAGGACAAATATGGATGCGTGTTTTTTGACCTGGAAGTGGGAATATTAATTTTTTACTGCTAAAAACAATCTTCAAAAACACAACATGATTAAATTTGTAATTGACAGGGCCCCCTTTTTTAATTTCTATGAACAAAAAATAAAAAAAAATAAAAAATTTGCAGTGGCCCCCCTGTTGGTCAGGGCCCATAGAATTGTCATCACTTTTCTACCCTATATCGCGCCCCTATCTCAGAGTAATAAATGCTTCTGCTCATGAGCAATAACAGCCATTGAAACAAACAAAAAGACATATAGTGCTGCCTCAATCTTAAACCAAAGTTTGTTCAATATTTAAACATTTTCTCAGCATCACAATCTTCTCTTGATGAACAAATGTGTCACAGGTTTATTTATTTATTTATTTATTTATTTATTTATTTATTATTTTTTTGCAACAGATTAAGCATAAATTATGACNAAGAAATCATTACTGATATAAATTTGTTATAAAAGTATTACTGATTGTACTTTAAAAATTAGGTAACTTTATGTTATTAAAGGTAAAGTTTAAACAGTAATGATTTCTTGGTCCTACCGAATGACGCTTTATGACAACAGTCATAAATATTCGTGAATGTTTATTCATGTTCATGACAGGTGTTATGTCATGTTTATGAAAGTGTCATGACAGTCTTATTCACCCCCCCTTCAAATAAAGTGTCACCTAGAATTCTATCTCCCCTGCGTGTTTCACTAACATGACAGCTGCCCTTTAGGACTTCAATGATGGTGGAAAGTCAGAACTACAGACATGGCGGATCACTCAGTTACTACAGAGGAGAGCTGAGTAGGCAGAACAACAGTGACGGCACCTTGGCAGAACCATAGACATGAATATGTAGACGCCTCATGGGGCGGGTCGGCCCATTGCTGCAATACGTCACAGCATCCGCCATATTGAATGTAGCTTGTCTGCCAGTAAGCTAATACAAGTAAATGGATCGAGCTTCAGAAAGTGCAGTTCTACAAAGTATTTTCAGTTAATACCTGTCATTGACACATTTTGTCACACACACTAATATATTTGGTAATCAAAGAAATTACTAAAGACAGAGTTTCTAACTTTTGATGTGATTATTTAATTGTTTTGGGGCATTTCTGCACAATGTTTTCATTTGATAGAAATTATTCTGATAGTTTTTATATTGACATGATGAACAGACACACTTTTACAGTGTTTTATTCAAGAACATATTTACATGATTCCATAATTTCATGTACATTTAATCATGTTTCAAGACAAGAAAAAGATGTAATTTCTTTTTTATTTTTTATATTTTATTGTAAAGAGAATAAACTTTGACAAATCAGTCATTGTCAAACATTAGCTACATATTTTTATTTTATTTTCTTAAGTTTTTTTCTGGAAAGATATATTTATTACAGTATGGTATGTCAGCTCTGCTATGGACAGCATAGACAGAGTGAAAGAAAAGCTAAATTATTTTTATTTCATTACATAAGCTGTCTTAACACACTAATACTATTGAGATATTTAAAAATACACAAAAAGTGAAAGAATGAAAGTGTGCAATAAAACCCAAATTTATTTATTCATATTATACTGGGAACACTGGTCACAGGTTCAGTCTGCTGGTCAAACTGGGAGAAGTCCAGTGAGTTCTGAGACGTCCTGCTACACAGGCTAAAGCCAAGGATGAAAGAGAAATTATCCAATAGTGTAATAGAAGATACATATCTGATTCCTTCACATTCAGCAACAACATATTTTCAGCATGTTGGGCTCCGACTCGTAGCATCTTTATAGCTAAATACCGACATGGTGAAGCTGAGCTGGGAAACTGAAGAACAGCAGCTCCAGCTCTGATCCTGACTGATCTTTCCTCACAACATCCCCTGGATTTTAATGAACTTCTCCTCTAACAACATTTTTTATCAGCTCTCTCTCATTAGAAAGCAGTATGAAAACATTAGCTATGCTAATAACCACTAGTTACGTTGGGCCAATTTAGCTACACAAGAAATATTTCTCTATTGTTTAGAAGCTAGTTTCTGGCTGCAAAGTCAAGTAGTAATTATGTTATTATTTTCTTTCATCCTTACCAGTGAAAGGTAATGTCAGTGAATCCAGTTTGTATTGTAAAACGGTTGAAACAAGTCCACACAGCACAGGACATAAGGAGCTCCGATCACTCTGCTGCCATATACAAGATGGCGGAGACGTAACGTAGGACGCGGCGCTCAATGAGGCGTCTAAGTATTCATGTCTATGGGAGGAACACTTAATACAGACAAGCTGTTAAAAGAGCAAAGGAAGTAAATACCATATGACTCATGGAACATTGGACTGTTAAAGTAAGAGCATCACGTACTCTCCAAAAAAAAGCCTTCACATTTTTCACAGCAAATAATTGCTGTTTTTGGCTTTATATGACTGGTTTAATCCATCCCCTGTTACACATGGTATTAGTGTGGCTTTTTAAAATGAAGCTTACTGAAAATTTAAAAATAAAATCTTCAATATACCTCTCAGGTTAGTGCACCGCCGTGCATTAACATTAGCAAAAATGTTAGCATTTCACTGCTCAGTACTGGTCCACTAACTTAGCCTTTTCCCTAAAATAAGCATTTTAGCTTTTTTTAAATGTATTAGCCATGTTTAGCACACTGAATGGAGAAAGTCAATGTAGGACAACATGCTATTGACAGCAGTTAGGCTATTACTAACATTTTGACTCATTTTAGCTTATACACTAATTTTAACATATGTTAATCATTACTCAACATGGTTGTGATTCTGCACATACTATTGACTACACTTTAGCTTAACATTGATGCTAATTTTAGCTTCAGAACGCTGGGTTCCAACAGACAGGCAAACATTGGCAGGCCCCATTTAAATTTCATCAGACATTTTCAAATTTTTTCCATGTTGTTCTTCAGATCCTCATCCAGCAGCGTCTCTCTCAGTGAGTCCTGACAGAGAGCAACACTTCACCTCTGAGTCTGTGACACTGAACTGTGGAGGAAACTCTACTGAGTGGAGAGTGAAGGAGTATGGAGGAATATATCAGCTGTCAGACTACTCCAACTCATGGGAAATGACTGGTTCCTCATATACCATTAACAGTCGGTCAGCCCATGAATCAGTGTATTGGTGTGAGTCTGGATCAGGAGAGTTCAGCAATGCAGTCAACATCAGCATAAATGG
>NW_006800472.1:281710-299538 GCF_000485575.1 Poecilia formosa | reverse complement strand
TTTTTATAAAAGTTACATGCTGCAGCTTTAATTTCACTCAGGAGAGAACAGGTCAAGAGGGACGTGGGTTAAAGCTGCTGCTGACTGACTCATCTGTTAAGTGGTAAAAGGTACACGGGACAAGCTAAATATATGAATATGCTGGGAATGTTTTTCCTTAATCATTAAATGCTAGTGAAAAGGAGGCAAATGGTAGTTAAATGGTTGATCATCCCACACAGTCTGCCCACCTCTGTTGGAGAAAATCTAGGTTACAAATTGACACCGTCTTTTTTTCTCTCTCTCTATTTTTTGAAAACCTGATTTTATTATTTTTCTTAGCAGCATTGTAACTGCCACAATCGTTCTTACTAACAGCGTCACGGTGAAGCGCTCCAACAAGGAACGAACCATTTCAAGCCGATCCAGGGGGGTTCAGGACAAATATGGATGCGTGTTTTTTGACCTGGAAGTGGGAATATTAATTTTTTACTGCTAAAAACAATCTTCAAAAACACAACATGATTAAATTTGTAATTGACAGGGCCCCCTTTTTTAATTTCTATGAACAAAAAATAAAAAAAAATAAAAAATTTGCAGTGGCCCCCCTGTTGGTCAGGGCCCATAGAATTGTCATCACTTTTCTACCCTATATCGCGCCCCTATCTCAGAGTAATAAATGCTTCTGCTCATGAGCAATAACAGCCATTGAAACAAACAAAAAGACATATAGTGCTGCCTCAATCTTAAACCAAAGTTTGTTCAATATTTAAACATTTTCTCAGCATCACAATCTTCTCTTGATGAACAAATGTGTCACAGGTTTATTTATTTATTTATTTATTTATTTATTTATTTATTATTTTTTTGCAACAGATTAAGCATAAATTATGACAAGGTCTGAAGCATTCCTAGTGATTCCTGTCGTGTCTAGCACAACCTCTGATATGCATACATCACATGTACATTATATATATTTATTTATCTATACATTTAACAAAAATATAAATGCCTCATGTCAAATACAAGAGTCTTATGAACATTTGGGTCACGCAATATATAGAGAAACTCAAACTATATTTTCAGTAATTACTGATCTTCATATCAGTACTGATAACATTGTGGTTTGGCCATTTGTAGCTGATTGACAGTCCTTTGAACATGAAGGGGTCAGGCTGAGGAATTTGATCTTGACCAAGTTGGTTTCTCCTAGGCGGTTATGGACAGTCTGAGGTGTGATGTTCTGTTGTGCAGACCAACAGTCTATCAGCTGTGTGTGTCGCTGGTCAAAGCCGATCCCACAGATGAACAAGTCATATGTGGCGATCTGGTGCTGGAGTGGCCGAAGAGGATGAGGTCAACTTGCAGTAGCGCCAGTCTGTTGGAAACCCTTAAACGGCCTATGGTCCAATAATGGACATCGAGTCATGCAGCTACTGCTCTGGTGGACATCCCTGTATCCAACATGCCAATGGCACGATCCCTTTTAACCTGAGACATCTGAGGAAAAATGACTTGTGACAGAATTTAACATATTGGGGTGGCCTTTTATTGACCCCAGTCCAAGGATTGTCCAGTTGTTGTTAATTTTGTCTTATGGATGAAGCACTGGGCATGCCTCATCCATGCACTCAGTAATAAAAACCACTCAGTAATTGTGATAATTGAGTAATTGTCACTGACAGGAAGTTGGATTAAAAATTATACACAAATCAAGAGAAATATTACTTTTGTACAATAAAATGTCATCAAAAGCTCATTTGTTAACTCCACATGGTAACAATATTTGACATGGGGCGTTTATATTTTTGTTCAGTAAATATAGATATAGGAATAAATTGCTGTATATAAAATTATTTTAACAAGTCTAACGATGAATAAAACATTCACATTTGATCGAAGGTGGTTTTCTATCTTGCCTGTGTTGATTATTTCCTCCATGTTGTTCTTCAGATCCTCATCCAGCAGCGTCTCTCTCAGTGAGTCCTGACAGAGAGCAACACTTCACCTCTGAGTCTGTGACACTGAACTGTGGAGGAAACTCTGCTGAGTGGAGAGTGAAGGAGTTTAGAGAAAACTATGATGGGTTGATAAGTTTTTGGAATGAAAATGATGAAATAACCTCTGGTCACCAGTTATCAGATTGCTCCAACTCATGGGAAATGACTGGATCCTCATGTACCATTAACAGTGACCGATCCTTTAAAGCAGTGTACTGGTGTGAGTCTGGATCAGGAGAGTTCAGCAATGCAGTCAACATCAATATATATGGTATGTTAATATACATGTTATTTCATTAATCACATGAGTTTTGCAGTTTATCACAAGCTGAATTTAAACAGACCAGTTTTCTTTTTGTGCACATTTAATGTAAATTAGTTCTTATAAAAAGCTTCAGTCATCCATCAGAATCAGGCGGGTCAAAATTTCAGATCCAAAATGACATTTTTTGTGCATTTTTGTTCTGTTCCATAAAGTCTTCGTTGCTGTTTCAGCAGCTACTACACATGTCAACGTAGAGTTACTGTGTAGCTTATTAAAGTTTATGTAAAACTGTGTTTTCACAAATACCCCTTATTTTAGTGCTTAAACAAAGGTGGACAAGTTAAAATGTAAAACATCTATGATAGAAATAACATGTTCTGTTTAATCTATATAGCCTGTTCTACAGTAATTGTCTCCAGCAGCTGATTTCTGACTGAAGCTTCATTTTCTCTGTCTGGTTTCCAGATGAAGATCTTCTCCTGGTGAGCCCCGTCCATCCTGTGACTGAAGGAGCTTCTGTTACTCTGAGCTGCAGACTGAGAGGAGAAAACAATATTTCTGATGTGATTTTCTATCATAATGACAAACTGATCCAAAATGACGGCAGAGGAGAGCTGAAGATCTCTGCAGTGTCTCAGTCAGATGAAGGTTTCTACAAGTGTGAACATTCAGGAGAAGTTTCAACTCAGAGCTGGATGGGAGTTAAAGGTGGAGACTTTAATACATTTATCTTATGCAATGATTGTTTTTGTGTTTGTGTCAGGGACCAAACGGTACAGAACGGAGAATTCAAAAGTGATTTTTTTATTTAGCCCCATAATATAAAAAATGATTAACATAACAGCAATTAGACATGCATGCCAATAAGAGAGGTTGACTCAAATGACTAAACTCAAAGATATAACTGACAAAACCCTCAAACTGACATGAGACAAACTAACTGACCTCCTAAATTACGCATTAGGTCACTAAAATACTGGTTTAGCTAAACCACATGGACACAATATGGGAAAACAAAATGGCTGCCACATGACAATTAACACAAAACAATGAAATGAATCCCAAAACACCCCCACCCAGCTCGAAGCATGTGGATCAGTCCAGTGAGGCCATCAGCTGTTCTTCAGGAAGCTCAGTCCTCTGCCAGGCCTTTTGCCCTCCAGGCAGGAGGAGTTTGAGGTAACTCAAAGAAATTAGTATTAATATGACATAAAACTGAATTTTGATCTTGCAGTGTCAGTATGTGTGTACTCCATATAAACATTGTAAGGTGTTATAGAATAATAGAGAAATATTATATAATAAGGAATATTTAAGGTAATAACCACAAAGTAAATTAAAGTGAAATCAAATTATGATGAGGTGTGGACCTTACCCTGCGCGGCTCGCCATCACAGTTTGTTCATTTATTTGTTTTGTGTGCTATAATAGTCACAGGTAACAATCTTTATTGATCTCTAAACACAGCTCCGTCCGGACCTGGAAGCTCGTCTTCCTCTGTCATTGGATCAGTGATTGGATTCATCGTTCTCATTCTCCTGCTGCTGCTGCTCTATTACTTCATAAAGTCAAAATGTGAGGGCGTCTCCTTCTGACTCGGCCATATTTCTACCAGAGCACATCAACGTCATAAACATGCAAAAACAATTTTCATCAAAAATATTTTTAAATCTTCTTTTGTGATCAAGGTGGTGATTCACAGCAGCCAGTCGGTCAGGACCAGGCTTTACCTCTGCAGTGAGTTCACTCCTCCCTCCCACAAAGGTGATGTTTGCAGAAATTGTCGTCCTGCTACTCTCCAGTGGGTTCGGTCGTGAACACATAAGCAGTTTATTGAATGAAGTTCTCAGAGTGTGGTTGATGGCCAAAGCAGTTTTTTGCAGATAACAAATCGGACTAAACTGTTATTTCTTTCGGAAACTTTTAGTCTAAATTTGACAAGATAATTTGGAAACAAGAAAAGAAAAATACAACTTCAAAAGACACAAACTCTAAAATTTCACCCAGAGATTTATACTACACAAAGTCTCTATGATAGAGCCCTTACACATGGGAAAAATTTAGGAATTTTTAATTTTGATTTGGCAACTTGCACATTTTCTAACTGTTTTATTATATTTTGTCAGTGTACAAACTTGCTTTGGTTACTTATTCCAAGTTGAAGCTAAATGAACCTGCTATATGTTCCTTTTTAACTCTGCTTTAGCTGTGTAATGTCTTTTTCTTTTTGGTCCAGGGAGAGAAGTTCATCATCACCATGACAAGAAAACCCCAGATGGATCTCCATAGTAACCATGAGACCAAATCTGGTGCATTATTTGAGGTTCACCTGTAAAATCTCTTTTAGTCGTGTACAGACAAAGATTACTTTTTTTTTTTTTTACATTTTATCATTTGATTTGCATTGAACCAGTTCATACATATTATGGTATAGGGATAAATTCTGGATGGTGTTTTCTGTAATTTGATGCTACCTTTCCTTTAATCTGCTGCAAATTCATCAGCTGCATTTCCATTAAACATGAATTTGAATTACAAAAATAAATTTGCTTAACAGAAACACAATTTCCAAAGAGAACTTTTTCGATGAAAGATTTTGTGCAAAGAAATTGATGTTTTTCCCAAAACCAAAGCCCTGCCCTGCTCCGCTCCCGTCAGTCACACATCCTGGATGATTTGAGCTTGACTCACTCTGCGGTCACAACAAGCGACAAAGTGGAGCCGGAAGATGTTAAACGAAAAGCTAAAAACAATTACAACTGCTATTTCAAATTATGGTCTGTAGACAAAAGCAGTAAAATCTGAATTAAAATAATATTTAGGGTTTGTTTTGGGCTCGAGACTCTAATGAAAAATAATTAGTTAGATCAGATCAGGCTTGGAAACAATGTCTGCGGCCTAGAAAACCCGACCCGACCCAACCTGGTCGGGTCGGGTTTTCTACGCCTCTACTTCCTGGTTGGATTTTTTTGCCGATCTTGTGGTTTCCCATGTTTTTAGTGAAAACATATCTCAGTCGAACTATTCATCTTTTATCAGTGTTCAAGAATTACTGACTTAAAACAAGCTCCTCTCTCTTCAGGAAAAGTTACTCCTGAGTTAGTTTTGGCTCATTTAAAGTGTTAAGATATTTGCCCTGGAAACTGAATAAATGTACTTGGTAAGATTTTCTTTTTTGTCTGCAGTGCCATTTTTTTGTTGCTCATCTGTTTGGCTGCTGTTTTGGTTTGCTATCTTGGAGCATCATCTTCTAATTTAGTTTTTGAGTTTCCTTTTATATTTTTTTAAAGTAAAATTGTTGATTGTTTTCCTTTTTTTTTATTTTTATCATGTACCTGCCTCCTGACCCCACCCAGCATTTGGGTCTTGCTCTGCACTGTTGTCGTATGTCTGATTTGCTTTCTTGTAATAAAAGATGTTCTGATTTTTATAGTGACTCTGTTTCAGTATTGTTTGGTTCTTTGGTTGCATGTGTAACACGAACCAAGACGGTAGATTCACCACAGGTCAATCATAAGAACAGGAACACAGAGAGGTGAACTCGAGTGAAAACGTTTGCATCACATGACATCACAGGCCAATAAGATGAGTGCGTGTGCAAATGTCACTTCATTAGAAAGAGGAACTGAAGAATTTTCTAGTAAACTTTTAGATTATGACATTAAATTTTTGAAGACTAAAAAAAGCCCCAAACCCATTTTTTTGTATAAACTGATTGCTGCTCAAACAAAATCTCTTCTTCCTTCCTCAGTGTTATTCTTAAACAGCAGGTTTTCCTGGAGGGAAAGAAAAAAAACAGGGAAGAAAAGCCTGATGTGGTTTTCACTTCCACACCAGGGAAAACCTCAGAACATTTTGTGTTTTCCTGTTTATCTTGTCATGGAGTCGCCTTCATACAGAACCTGAAATAACCCTTATTTACATCTCATTTGACTTTTACACCAAGTTCTATTCTCTCTTTTTTTGTATAGGTGAATGTGATGGACTAAGTTAAAAACAGGAGTCACAGGAAATGTTGGAAAAATATTTTTTTATTTTATTTTAACCCAAAGATTTATAAATGACAAAAAAGATAATCTGAGTTCATAAAAGAGGCCAAAGAAACAAAACTGAACTCAGACAAAAAAAAAAAAGAAAAAAGCAAACACACTGGCTGCACAAGCAAACATAACTGACCCAAATGACCCACAGGGGTTTATATGGCTGATCAGAACAATTTAGACACAGTAGGAGAAGCTAAACAGAATACAATTACTAACAAATAACAGTACAGCTACGTTTGGCTAAACTAAACACCCTAAAATGAAAATAAAAAAAATATTAAACTCTAAATACAAATATTTACTTAAATACAAAATATCTTTCTAAACAAAGAAACTACAAATCCCCCCTGCCAGCAGGAACTAGTGGTGCAGTCCAATCAGCATTTAAGCCTCCTGAGCCCTGAACCCCGTCTTTTGTCTGGCAGGTAAGTAACAGCAAGAAAACAAACAAGAGTTAATCTTAACACAAAATTAACTTTAAGTTGATATAAATACATGTGTTAACTAAATGTGCACGCTAACAAATGGAACAAATGTATCCAAATCAACTAATAAATGTTTTTTTGTAGAAACTAAAGTGTGAAGAAATAAATTGTGCACAGAAAGAGTGACCACTTTAGAGTGTGTATCCTGGATGTCGTGTGAGCGTTCTGTTCAGCATTGATGTCAGTGTTTGAATATGAAAATACTAAAGATCTTTATCTGTCACGAAATCCAAGGACTTGTTTAGTTGTTGTGAAATGAAACCACTTTTAAGAATATTTTCAGGATGCAGCGATATGCCTGGCAGGTATTTGAAGGGGAAAAAAAGAACATCATTGGGATTTTTTTTTTTTTTTTTTCATTTTTAAGGGAATATTTTTTAGCCATGAGGATTAGACAATCCCTCCTGCTCAAATGAATAAACTAAACCACCTCAGATTAGGTCATCCTATTATTTCCCCCTAATGAGAGTCTTATGTAGATAATATATAATGAATAATACCTTAATAGATAGGATATATAGCTTCAATTTCTCAATTAGAATTTGGTTTCCCACATATTTATGGGCCTTCGTAAATATGTGGGAGTCATATCCGTCAGTTTGTAGAGCAGCCCTGCTTCCTGAATCGTTTATTGGAAGTAAAATGCTAGTCTGGAACGGTAAGATAGCTGAAGATGCAGAGCTTTGTGTTTATGGCCTTATAAATATTTCATAGTGAGATAAACGGTCAGCAGTTCAGTCCTCCATGTTTGCTGAAACTGTATTAAACTAATTTGTATGTTTTCAGTTAAATGTAAAGGTAAAATCAATAGAACAACAGTTGTGCATCTAAACCGCATTTTTTTGGGTGAGCTTTGACATGTCACATGATTCTGCTAATGCATTTCTTCGTATGACCTGTTGATGAATTTGTTTGAGGGCTTTAGATGCAATGATGCATCCTGCTTCTTTTTGAATAAGGGTGAAATTTTTTCCAATATTTTACTGACATAATGCAAGTTTCTTATATTTTGTCCAGGGTTGTCAAAAACCATCCAGGAGACAAAAACCTGGACGCCCAGGTCTAATGATAACTGCTTAGAAGTTTTTATACACAGCAAATGTTCTACTTGATTTACTTAAAACAGATGAAATTAAACTTCTCAGTATCCTTTTTTTTCCTCCACTGATGTTCTCCTCCCGTCTCCATGGCTCCAGACATGTCACAGTCGTCCATTGGTTCATCTTTGGCCCAGTTCTTATATCTGACCACTTCGTTACTGACCCAGAACCAGAAATCCAGAGTGCAGGTGTAACGCAGACCCATCCAGACATAATGAGTCGATGCGTTCTTGACTTTCTCCTGGATCCATCTCTGGTCATCCATGTTGGTGATGGTGACCAGGTCATGGTGGTGATCTCTGCAGTAGTTCAAGGCGTCCTCCCAGGTTTTATTTTCTTTGATCAGGATCACTTTATCTGTCAGACGTTCACAGCACAGACAAAACAATTAATGTCTTATGTTTAAGGCTGTTATTTATAAATAAGAATAATGAAATACAGCATGGAAAAACTGAAATGTATCTGTGACTTGACAGAACATTTTGGAATTTGAAGTGTTTTGTACATTCATGACTTGATTTATATTTTCAATTTTTTCAAAATACAAATTTGAAAATGCATATTGTCAGATGAATAATTTAAACTGTCTTTTGCCACTGAGTACTAAATCTTTTATTGTGAGAATATGTATTAGGACATCTCACCATCATAACAGATGAAGGGTTTTCTTTCACCACAGTTCTCATTCTTCCATCTGCCTCCATCATCAAACACAGTCATGGCACATTGACCACTGATGATTCTCTGATTATTAAACTTCAGATTCCAGTGTCTGAAGGAGAAACTGTTTCCATCTGACCTCCTCCAGGTGTCACTGAACAGACCCATTAAAACATCTGTATATCTTCCACCAGGACTGGATTCATTCTTCACTTCTTCATCCTGTATCTGCTTCGTTCCACTGATCAGGTCTGTGTGTTTCTCTCTGCAGTAACTCTGAGCTTCTATCCACTTTTTATTTTCTTGAATCAAGTGGAATTTCTGGAATGAATTACTTTCTGTGTAAGAAACAAAATGTTAGCACCAACTTATCTAAATATTGTCCGGGCAAAGTATGACTTTAAATCAGAAAATGTAATACTAATATGTTCAAGAATTTAGATCAGGGGTGGGGAATCCAGATCCTTGAGGGCCGGTGTCCTGCAACTCTGAGATGTCTCCCTGATCCAACAAACTTCAGTCAAATATCTGGATCACCTCCTAAGTGCAGTCATGTTCTCTCTCCAGAGTCCTGCTAATGACCTCATTATTTGACTCAGGTGTGTTGAAGTACAGACACATCTAAAAGTTGCAGGACTCCGGCCCCCAAGTCCTGGAGTTGCCCACCCATGACTTAGATCAAAGATAGTTCAAATGTTTCCTATTTTAATAAATTGGAAGATTTTAGTCTTTTTCCTTTTACTTTTTATTACAACTTTCCATCTGAAATCCTGGATTTCCTTCCAGTCTTAAAACTCAAATATTCTCACCATTATAGCAGAGAAACTTTGAAGGTATGTTACAGGATTTGTCGTCCCACTTCAGGTTATTCCATAGGATTCCACAGTTCTGCATCCCTCCATAATCATTTGGCTCGTTTGTGTTCCAGTTTGTCTCACTTTCATCAAACTCCACTCCAGGCTGAGACCAGTACCATGTTCTGTTACCATGTGTTTGATCATATAGACCAATCCAAGCTTCCCTCTGATCTCCAGCTGAGATGTTGATGAGTCTCTTCATGTCCTTCATGTTAGTCACTGTGACCAGGTCAGTGTGTTTCTCTCTGCAGTACTGCTGAGCTTCAGTCCAGTTCTTTTCCTCTTTAACATAGTGATACTGATAGAGCTGACAGACAATCAAACAACATTGACCTGAAACAGCAGAAAATACTCAGTGGGGTTACATAGAACAGAAGTTACAGGAGGGCAAATACATCATCGACTTTATAACAATTACAATCAAAATGTTTTCATGTTACCATCTGGTGGTCTTTTGAGTGAAAATTAATCTGTTTTACCTTTATTAAGAAAATGTCAACAACCACTTTAATGAAGACACTTACCCATCCAAATCAGCAGAAACAGATTCCTCGGCATGTTTTCCATGTTAGATAGAAATGTTTTCTTTTCACTAATTTGTCTCTGTTGGAGAAAATATATGTGTAAAATCAAAAATATATATTTATTCGTGAAAAAAAAATCTTTTAGCAGCGTTGGCAATAAAACAAGACTCAAACACAGAGAGCAGGTGTTTCCGATTATGACTGCAAACAATTTTTTACAGACAACTAAACAAGTTATGCATTTTATTTCACATTGCTGAAGTCAGCTTCTGTTAGAGTATAGAGTAGGAACCAAACAGTATTAAAATATTATTTCAAAAAAATCAAGATCATTGAGACGATAACTGCTATAAATTCCCTCTTACAGATACACACATGATAAAAACCTCATAAAGTAAAACGGGTTCAAAGTGAGAGCAGAGTAAAAACTTACATCTGGTTTATGTCATATTACGGAGATGTGAAAACAGGATGTCTGTGTTCTGCTGGAAGCAGAAGTCAATGTATGTTCAGTTTCACCTGACAGGGAGCTTTGGTACGGTAGAGGGATCATTTCAATATTCAAATACGAAAAAAACGGATCAGCTATATGTTTTTTGTCATATTAAAAACATGTTATTTATAAAGTTAAGGAACAGTATGTTTAACTTCCACTCGCATTTACAGTGAATAAAACATTTTATTGATGTGCATTTTACCTGGATTTAAATGTTCAGTCAATGCTTTGATATCATCCAGGAGTAATACTCCTGTTTGTTGGAGGAAGAGTTATACTCAGGAGTCATATGAAAAAACAACCGTGGTCTGTACTGACCCGAAGTTCTAACTGCTTTGTTGGAAATAAACAGATACATTAATATATGCCACTTATTGACTTATAGAAATAATTCTGGAATGTTTTTTTTTTTTTTTTCGCTGTGATTCACAAGGGGGGAAGGGAGGGAAGGATGGTGATCATAAATTCACTACCAGTGCTTTTTGTTTGGGATGGGACCAAGAACCAAACAAAAAGCAATACAAAGATACATGAAATCAGAAAGAAATGTCTTTCTGATGGAACAGAATCCATGACAACCTTTGGAGGCACAAGATCAAATATTAGCAACAATAAGAGAGAAACGCATCATCTGAGTTTTTCAGAACACCAGGATTATAAAAGCTGTTGGTCCAGCTGTGATTCATGCAAGAGTTTTTTTTTGTGTGTGTGTGTGTGTGTAGGGGTGCATTTGTTTGTAATACCTTGTGGGGACGATTTTCCTGACATATGGTACGTTGTGGGGACCAATCGCTCCTCGTGGGGACCTGAGCCTGGTCCCCACGAGGGGAAACCCTGTTTTTGGGTCAGGGGTCAGAGTTAGNTGGTGATCATAAATTCACTACCAATGCTTTTTGTTTGGGACCAAGAACCGAGGTTGTGGTAGTCATACACTGGATTATTTATTTAGGTAAAGCAATACAAAGATACATGAAATCAAAAAGAAAAGTCTGGAGAACAGAATCCATGACAACCTTTGGAGGGACAAGATCAAATATTAGCAACAATAAGAGAGAAGCGCATCATCTGAGTTTTTCAGAACTTCAGGATTATAAAAGCTTTTGGTCCAGCTGTGATTCATGCAAGAGTTTTTAAAGAATATGCTATGCAACTTCAAATATGTTTTACTTTTAATTTTTGTGTGTGTGTGTGTGTGTGTGTGTGTGTGTGTGTGTGTGTGTGTGTGTGTGTGTGTGTGTGTGTGTGTGTGAACTGAATGTAGATCTTTTTCCTCATGGTTCCTTTGGTCTGCAGTGGCCCTGATGCTACGATATTTAACCCTTAGAACAGATGAAGTTCAGTTCCTCTGTGTCGTTTCTCTGGAACCATCTATGTTCTCCTCCAGCCTGCATGGCTCCAGAAATGTTACAGTCATTCATCCATCCTGCTGAGGTCGAGTTCTGATAGCTGATCTTCTCCTTACAGACCCAGAACCAGATGTTACGAAAGCAGTGGAACCGCAGACCCAACCAGATAAAAGGAGTCGATGCCTCCTTGACTTTCTCCTGAACCAGTTTCTGATCATCCATGTTGGTGATGGTGACCAGGTCATGGTGGTGGTGACCTCTGCAGTAGGTCAAGGCGTCCTTCCAGGTTTTATTTTCCTTTACCAGGATAACTTTATCTGTAACAGGAAACAAACAAAATCACTCACAACTGTATCGACATTAATATTTGGAAACATGGACAATGACATGCAGCATAAACAAGCAAAAATGAATGTTATTTGAGAAAACATTTTGAACATTTTAAATATATTTTTAATAAAATGTTCATGATTTGAGATTGAAAAAATGTATAGTTCAAAATCAGTTATAAGTATTTAAAGATTTAAATAAACAGATAAAATGCATTCAATAGGGCGTTACCAGTACTAATCACTCTTTTAGTTATTTACTCACCATCATAACAGATGAAGGGTTTTCTTTGATCACAGTTCTCATTCCTCCATCTGCCTCCATCATTAAACCCAGTCATGGCACATTGACCACTGTTGATTATCTGAATGTCAAACCCTTTACTCCAGTGTCTGAAAGAGAAACTGCTTCCATCTGACCACCTCCAGGTGTCTCTGAACAAACCAGTTAAAATGTATGTATTTTCTCCCACATGGCTGATTTCATCCTTCACTTCTTCATCCTGTAGCTGCTTCGTTCCACTGATCAGGTCTGTGTGTTTCTCTCTGCAGTAACTCTGAGCTTCTGTCCAGTTTTTATTTTCTTGAATCAAGTGGAATTTCTTGGATGAATTTCTGTCTGTGTGAGAAACAAAGTGTGAGCATCAGCCTAGTCAAATATTTTCTCTGCTTGCAACAAAAATGACATGTTCAACTATTCAAATCACTCACTTCCATTTATTTTCTTAAACATGGTAAAGCAGTAATTTTGAGTTAGTTTCTTTAACTTTTGAGAATAAAGTTCTATCCAAAATACTTGATTTGAATTCAGGCTTAAGCTCAAATGTTCTCACCATCATAGAACAGAGAAAATATTGAGGTATAATAACATATATTTTAACCAGTAAACACATGGATACTCACCTATAATAAATAAATGTGAAGTGTGAGCTGAGAATGAAAACTTACATCTGCAGTGCTGCTTATGCTGCCTTGACGTCTCAGTGGATCTTCTGTTCTGTTGTAACTTTTCTAAGCTTGGACATTTTTGCGGAGGAATTTTAATGTTCAAATATGAAAAAAAAGACACATCAGATATTTAGGTTACCATATTTGCAGTTTTCTAAAACATATATTTATTGATAGATTTTAAGGAAAAGTCACTATGTTTACACTTATGTTTTCTTACATTGACTAAAACATTCAGTTTATACTGGATGTTTTATGCAGTGTCAACAGGGTTGACATACAGTTGGTCATGTCATTGTAATCCAGATAATAAACAGCAGCGTCATCATAACATGCAGACAAAAATGTTCCCGCGTTTTGTAATGAATAACTTTAACAACAGCCATCTGTTCAGAAGTACGTCAGACTAGTTAGATGGAACGGTTCTCATTTGCATCTCATTTGCATTTCAGAGGTTTCACTCTGCAGCAGATGAAGCTGCTTACTTTATTATGTTTATCCTGGATCTCATGTATAGCTTCTATTCAACACTAATGTCAGTATTTGAATATTAAAACATTCTGGCTGAAAATCTTCAGTCACGGAATAAAGTCAGGGGAATTTTTACTTATTTATCTAGAACATAAAGATCTTTTTAAAACCACTTTTATGCGCTCTACCTGTTAAAACGCACCGGAACCCATTTAATCCCACCGACAACAATTGTTGCAGAGTACAAAACCTAAAATGGCACTAACATAACCAACATAAAATGTGATAATGAATAAATATCATGGTTAGGGAGGTGCAAGGATTGAAATGCAGGCACTTATTTTGCAGGAAAAAATTTGGGATTAAATGGGTTAAAGTAGAAGCAGATTCTGGCAAATTACATTTAGTTGCAACAATCTCAATCAAAGAAAAGTCTCCTAACTCCAGTTCAATAAGTCTGCGCAAAATCCACAGCTTACGCAAATTATCACCTGAACACCTGAACTTGGAGATTTTGCAGGAGCCAAAACGCAAATTCACTTAAATTGTTCTTCAGCATAGTCTTTAAATTATATCTAAAACATTTATCTGAAATCTCAATCTAATAGTGGTCAGCTCTTTTCAGTAGTTGCTTTTAATGCAAAGTTGGCACTTTTAATGCAACTTGTAGAGCAACTTTGCATTAAAAGTGCCATTATTTACCGAATGACACTTCATGACAACAGTCTTCCTTCATGTTCATGACAGGTGTTATGTCACTCTATTACACATCACGTCAAATAAAGTGTTACCGTCAGGAGAACAACACAGTTTACTTGTCAATAATGATTCCTGCTTGTTAAATACACATTTTATAAAGTCTCTGTATTGTGTCCTGATCTCAGTTACACGGAGTGCAGAATGTCAAGCACTTTCTTTATAAGGGCTCTCAGGTTGGTGACTTTCTTAATTGTTACTGTAAGTGGTTTTAGAGAAGAGCTAGAAAAAAAATATATCAAGACTAATTAACAGATCATGGAAAAATATTTATTTCTTCTAAAATACTCAAATACTCAAAAATACAGAAAACACAAAGGGAGCTGGACTTAGACACACAGGATTTATGGAGAAGAAGAGACGTTAAGATAAAATAAAACATAATGATCAGAGAAACGATTGTAAGAAACATAAAAATAGAAGAAAAAGAAACACAAATACCAGCATTAATATTAACATTCTGCTATCCTGAGTATTTTTCTTCACATGGGAAAACCAGGAAAGAAAATCCTGTTGTTGGTTTTTCCTTCCACAACAAGGAAAACCACAGAACATTGTGTTTTTTTTTCCCCCTTTATGTTTTCATTGAGTCAAACCCTTATTAGGCTCAACCTGTAAACAGATGTTATTTACATCTCATTTACGTTTTATTCCAAGCTTCTTCTTTTTTTCTTTTTTTTTTTTACAGGTGAAGCTACTTCCTCTGGATCATTCTTCCTGGTTCTTATGTACGCCTTCTATTCAGCACTAATGTCGGTATTTGAATATTAAATTATTCCGTCCAAACATCTGCTCCAGTCACGAAACTCAAAGGCATTTTATTTTATTTATGAAATGAAGAAAACTTTTTAAAACGTTATGAAGATTCGGAACATTTTAAGCTCCATAAACTAAAATTGATTTGTTTTTTCAAAAACATTTATTTCTTTGCAACTTCATGAAAGAAGAAATGTTTTTGTATTTATTTTTAAATAAGGTACCTTAAGGAAGTCATGATTAAGAAAACTGCATAAATTAGTCATTTAAAAAAAAAAATGTGTGGTTCATTCTCTAACCCTTACAGGTGCAAAAGCTTCTTGGTTAGAGAGTTTCTTTTCATTATGAATGGTGCCAAATACAACATTTTTCAGATTTTTTTTTCTCTACATACTTTAAATTTGATTGTACTTTCTCAAGCCAATAAAATAAATATAGTTAAGAGAGTTTCCTGCTTCTCAGATATTCAACAATCTTTCAGAGATCTGATGTCATTTCAGGTATTTGCATGAATATGTGATCTATGTCTCTGTGCAAAGTTTATGTGAAGCTTCTGGCACAAATTAAAAGTTGGGATGAATGTCAATAAATGCCAAACAGCTGATGTACCAAAACTAAATGTCTCAGTCTGACAATTGCCAAACTGTAATTATGCATTTGTGTCTTTTGATAATGACACAATTCAAGAGGCAGGTACAAGTTTTTGAATTAACGTTAAATTTTGTATTCCTTGAGGTTCAGGCCAATCAAAAAATTAAAAGTCTAATGATGCCTGGTTAACAGCAACTATACTACTGGCCTCTATGTAGAACAGATGAAATTAAACTTCTCAGTATCATCTTTTTTACACCACTGATGGTTCCCTTTTGTCTCCATGGCTCCAGACATGTCACAGTCGTCCATCGGTCCATCTAAAGCCCAGTTCTTATATCTGACCACCTCGTCACTGACCCAGAACCACAAATCCAGAGTGCAGGCGTAGCTCAGTCCCATCCAGACATAATCAGTCGAGGCAAATTGGGCTTCCTGCTGGACAGCTCTCTGTTGATCCATGTTGGTGATGGTGACCAGGTCATGGTGATGATCTCTGCAGTAGATCAAGGCGTCCTCCCAGGTTTTATTTTTGTTGATCAGGATATACTTATCTATTTACATAGTGAAAAACAAAAGGAAAAGCAAAGCACAAATGGCACAATTTAAATCATTGTTGTGGAAAATTAATGAAACATAAAAAAATAAGTCAATAAATATGTATCATTTCAACAAACTTCTGGTGTCAACAGGTTTAAACAAAGTTGTATATTTTGGTGTTTTAGATCGGCTCTAGAGAGATTCTTATCCTTGTTTAGAGTTCTTGAAGAAAAACTCACCATCATAACAGATGAAGGGTTTTCTTTCAGCACAGTTCTCATTCCTCCATCTGCCTTCACCATCAAACATAGTCATAGCACATTGACTACTGTAGTTTATCTGAATGTCAAACCCTTTACTCCAGTGTCTGAAAGAGAAACTGCTTCCATCTGACCACCTCCAGGTGTCTCTGAACAGACCAATAAAAATGTATGTATTATTTTGCACATGGCTGATTTCATTCTTCACTTCTTCATCCTCTATCTGCTTCGTTCCACTGATCAGGTCTGTGTGTTTCTCTCTGCAGTAACTCTGAGCTTCTGTCCACTTTTTCTCTTCTTGAATCAAATGGAATTTCTTGGATGAATTTCTGTCTGTGATTAAAAAAGTGTGAGGATCAGTCTACCTAAATAATTTCATAAGAGAATATAATCTTCATAGGTTGCAAGTAGTACCTGAATCACCCATAGTTAATTATTTTGTTGTCTATGTTGTCTAACATTCTATTGCTTTTGATAATAATTTTAATTTCAAAATGCAGGATTACAATGCAGCCTGAAACTCAAATGTTCTCACCATCATAGCAGAGAAAATATTGATGATCATGACAGGACAGGTCTCCCCACTTCAGGTTCTTCCATATGATTCCACAGTTCTGCCATCCAGTTTTATCATTTGGTTCTCCTGTGTTCCAGTTTTTCTCACTTTCATTGAACTCCACTCCAGGCAGAGACCAGTGCCACTTTCTGGTACCATCTGTTTGACCATACAGACCAATCCAGGCTCCCCTCCAATTTCCAGGTGAGATGTTGATGAGTCTCTTGATGTCCTTCATGTTAGTCACTGTGACCAGGTCAGTGTGTTTCTCTCTGCAGTACTGCTGAGCTTCAGTCCAGGTCTTTTCCTTATTGATGTAGTGAAACTCATAGAGCTGACAGTCAATGACGCAACATTGACCTAAAGCAGAGTGAAAATTCTCAGTGGATTTAATCACAAGACAGTTTTAAAGTGCTGTAAGACAATTACATCATAGACTTTATTGGGATTGTATTCATTATTTTATCATCCAAAGGTCTTTTTGGTGTAAATTAAACATAGTATAAAAATGCCAACCACATAATTCATGTAGAGACACTCACCCATCCAAATCAGCAGAAGCAGAGTCCACTGCATATTTGCCATGTTAGATGGAAATGTTTTATTTTGACAGATTTGTTTCTGTTGGAATAAAAAACATACATCTAAAATCCAAAAAAAAAAAAAAAAAAATCTATCAATTAAAAAAAATCTTCTTGTAGCTAAGTGTGAAGGTAAATGAAATTAAGACTGTCCTTCATCAAACTTCCTTGAAGGCTTATTAGAGTTAGTATTTTTTTTTCTTTTTTTTTTTTTTTATTTTAAGTGGATTTTTTTTTTTCAAACAGAAACAAATTTGTCAAAAAAAAAAATTTCCATCTAACATG
>NW_006800472.1:278747-281249 GCF_000485575.1 Poecilia formosa | reverse complement strand
CAGTATTGATAGATTTAATATCTATTTTACCCATTTATTCAGTCAATCATTGTCATTTTTTTCCCAAAATACCAACCTGGTTATGAAGAACTAAAGTCCAGTTAAATATTCTCTGAAGAAAAATGTTTTTTCTTCATGTAATCAGTTTCTAGATCATTATGCAGAGTTCTTTCTGCACTTGAATAATAAAGCCGACATCTATAGTCAGTATTATATTTTAAATGCATATTAAAACCTCTGACTGTAGTTATTGTCCAGTAACATCTATCTCTGTAGATCTATTGTTTCTACAGCTCTATGGTAGTGATAGGGAGGCAGAGTTTCTTCAGTATTCATAGTGGCTGAATAATTTCCATGTAAACAGATACAATTATATTAAAAAATGCCTAAACTTAGATATTTTGTTTAAACCTAACACATTAACATGAAATAAAAATTAAACAATTAGTTGAATTTGAAACGGTATTTATTATCCCTGTAAATTTGGCCAGAATATTTAAAAAATAAACTCTATAGCCTGAGGTGTTTTTCTGACCGTATCGAAATTAATGTATTCTGCAAAAACTGCAAAGGAAACACTGTTTTCACATTGAACGAGTCATGCGACCAGCAAACATATTTTAATATTTAAATATATAACTAAATGACTCTGATCCTCTAATGCTGTGCAATGTGACGTCTTTTCCATGTTATAATAATAAAAAAACTGATATGTCTGCCTGGAAACTTTTCAGAGAATAGCTGTCATAAAAACACATGCGCACACACACACACACACACACACGCACACGCACACACACCCCCACACACACCCCCACACACACACACACACACACACACACAAAAGCAGAACTTTCAGCTTCCTGAAACCTGGAAAATTGAGATATTTGGTTTGAAACTTGTGTTTCAAGCTCACAAAAGTCAGGCATAGTGATTGATCAATTAATCAATTGATTTCTTAAATCAATTGTAAATGTAATGGTTCATCTTTTCTAATGTTTTGTGATGTCATGTCTTCTTCTGCTCTTCATGTCTCTGCAGCCATTTGCATGTTATAATAATAAAAACTGATCCTATGTTCACACTGTTTGCTTGTCTCCTCATAAAGCTAAATTCAGAACAACAACTGACTGTTTTTTCTTCCTGCTGGAAACTTTTCAGAGTATCTGTCATAAAAATCAACACAAAGCAGAGCCTGTGAGTCTCCATTTACAACCTGGATCCATTTCCCTGAAGATGTTTCCTTCATAGTTGCTCATAGTGACACAAACATCCTGCTCTAACTAAATGAAAACTCTGCTGTTAATAATCTTAATCACTGAGGAGAAACAAAGGATGCTGGGTCACTCGAAATGATCATATGAATGATAGAAAAAGGTGTAGCCAAATTTTAAATCTATTTATATATATGTATATTAATATTTTTTTAAATTAAACTCATCTTCTGAGTTATTTTTCACCCTTTCCACACTTCCTTTTGTTCTGAGTGGTGAACTCTAGTGAAGATGACAAAACTGTGTTTTACAGGATGACAGAAGAAGATAGTTTTGTTCTTCCTTTGAAAGAAATGACATCATCTGACAAAATATTCAGGTTAGCATGAAAATGAAAGTTTCCTTTTGGACAAAAACAATCAAGCTTCTATTTTTAGTGTGAAAAATCGACTTTGTGACTGAAGAGAGAGAAAAGTCAGAGGATGAAAAACAGAGTTTGATGTAAATTTTAAGTCAATAAGAAACAGAACATCTGTTATGATGGCATATGAACTGAGTTTTATTTGCTTCATATGGAGACAAAGTGTCATTTGTTTTCACAACAACAACATGTAAACAGCATGTAGCCTTTAAAGATTCATGTTGTCTTAAAGATTCTTTTCATGGCATAAAATGTTTTTATTCACTGATTCAGACAGAAAAAGAGGAGAGAAGGATGGAGCTCACAAGATCAGTACAACTGTTTCTGTTTGGGATCAAGAAGTGAGATTAAAATAATTCATTAGTCTTATTTGTATAGAAGAAGCTGTGCAAAATAAAATCAAAAAGAAATGTCTGGGAAACACAAGATCAAATATTAACAACAATGAGAGAGAAACGCATCATCTGAGTTTTTCAGAACATCAGGATTATAAAAGCTTTTGGTCCAGTTGTGCTTCAGGCAAAAGGTTTTTAAAGAATATGCTGCTCAACTTCAAATACATTTTACATTTTATATTTTTTGTATGAACTGACTGTAGATAATCATATTTTTAAGTGACAGGCTGCTTCTAATCAGCATTATCTTGTCTTTTTCCTCATCGTTCCTTTGGTCTGCAGTGGCCCTGATGCTACGATGTAGAGCTTTAACCCTTAGAACAGATGAAGTTCAGTTCCTCTGTGTCGTTTCTCTGGAACCATCTATGTTCTCCTCCAGCCTGCATGGCTCCAGAAATGTTACAGTCATTCATCCATCCTGCTGAGGTCGAGTTCTGATAGCTGATCTTCTCCTTACAGACCCAGAACCAGA
>NW_006800472.1:275368-278737 GCF_000485575.1 Poecilia formosa | reverse complement strand
AAGCAGTGGAACCGCAGACCCAACCAGACAAAAGGAGTCGATGCCTCCTTGACTTTCTCATGAACCAGTTTCTGATCATCCATGTTGGTGATGGTGACCAGGTCATCATGATGATCTCTGCAGTAGGTCAAGGCGTCTTTCCAGGTTTTATTTTCCTTGATCAGGATCACGTTATCTGTCAGAGAAGATCACAGGATAAGCTGAGTAATTCAGACTTTAGGCGTAAGGACATAGAAATATAACATGGAGAAACAAAAATGTATCTGATTTGAGTGAAAATTTTGAAAATTCCACTGTTTATGCATTAACGATTTGAGAAATATAAAAATGAAAACAACAATATTTATATGTTCAAACTCAGTTTTTTTTTTTCAAAACACAAAAATATAAATAAATATAAACATATTATAAATAAGTAGATAAATACACTATTTTTTTGCCACACAGCACTGGTCATTCTGTTGTTGTGGGAATATTTATTAGAAAAACTCACCATCATAACAGATGAAGGGTTTTCTTTCAGTACAGTTCTCATTCCTCCATCTGCCTCCATCATCAAACACAGTCAAGGCACATTGACCATCATACCTTCCCTGATAGTCAAACCCTTTTTTCCAGTGTCTGAAAGAGAAACTGCTTCCATCTGACCACCTCCAGGTGTCTCTGAACAGACCAGTTAAAATGTATGTATCATATCCCACATGGCTGATTTCATTCTTCACTTCTTCATCCTCTATCTGCTTCTTTCCACTGATCAGGTCTGTGTGTTTCTCTCTGCAGTAACTCTGAGCTTCTGTCCACTTTTTATTTTCTTGAATCAAGTGGAATTTCTTGGATGAATTTCTGTCTGTGTAAGAAACAAAGTGTGAGCATCAGCCTAGTCAAATATTTTCTCTGCTTGCGACAAAAATTACGTGTTCAACTATTCGAGTCACTCAATTCCATTTATTTTCTTAACATTGTAAAGCAGTAATTTTGAGTTAGTTTCTTTAACTTTTGAGAATAAAGTTCTATCCAAAATACTTGATTTGAATTCAGCCTCAAACTCAAATGTTCTCACCGTCATAGCAGAGAAAACATAGACGAGCATCACAGTACACATCTCCCCACTTCAGGTTCTTCCATATGATTCCACAGTTCTGCATCCCATCTACATTATTTGGCTCGTTTGTGTTCCAGTTTGTCTCACTTTCATTGAACTTCACTTCAGATTGAGACCAGTGCCATGTTCTTTTGAATTCTGGTTCACTGAACAGACCAATCCAAGCTTCCCTCTGATCTCCAGCTGAGATGTTGATGAGTCTCTCCATGTCCTTCATGTTAGTCACTGTGACCAGGTCAGTGTGTTTCTCTCTGCAGTACTGCTGAGCTTCAGTCCAGGTCTTATTCTCATTAATGTAGTGAAACTGATAGAGCTGACAGTCCATGAAACAACACTGAGCTGAAACAGAAAGAAAATACTCAGTGGTATTAATCACAGTAGAGTTTTAACATGCTGTAGGGTCATTACATCATATATTTTATTAAAATTGTATTGTTTTTTACTATATCATGGTCTTTTTGGTGCAAAAATAGTGTATGTCAGTGAAAATGCCAGCAGCAGCATTTAATTATTGACTATGATATTTCTATTCAAAATATATGTTACCATGTTGGTGTCTGTTTGATGAAAATTTAGCTGCTTTGTGTTCATTAGGAAAATTTCAACAACGTAGTTCATGCAGATACTTACTCATCCAAATGAGCAGAAGCAGAGTCCACTGCATATTTGCTGTTAGTTGTTGTATCTGATGTTGCCTTTTAACAGATTTGTCTGTTTGAAAAAAAATGTGTGTACAAGAAAATTGAAGTACAAGAAAATACCTTTTAGCAATGAAAAATCTTTTAAAAGTTGTTTGAAGATAAATACATCTAAAACAGACTGCACTCTTCATAGAACCTTTGTTGAAGATTTACAAAAATTAGTATTTTTTTTAAGCTCTACTGAGGATTTTTCACATGTGCTTTTATTGGAGCAGATCAGGAAAACACAGAGAGCAGCTGTTCCCTACTATGATATGTAAAACAAACACACACTGCATCTTAATTCACCATCACCTCATTGAATCACACTTTGAAAAGAAAAAGAATAATACAAACACATGTTTACAAGTAATACACATGTTTCAACCAATAAACACATGGATACACACCTATAATAAAATAAATGTCTGAGTCGAGGATAAAAACTTACATCTGCAGTTCTGCTTATGGTGCCTTGATGTCTCAGTGGATCTTCTGTTCAATCTGACTGAACTTTTGTACTTTTGGGAGTTTATGTGGGTAATTTGAATATTCAAACATGAAAACACCCTTCAGGTATTTAGGCTACCATATTTATTGTCTGTACTGACAGATGTAAGGAAAGGTCACCATGTGTTACATTTATGTATGTTTACAGTGAATAAAACATTCAGTTTGTTTTATGTCAACTGTGTTAACATACAGATAATTATGTCAGTGTAATCCAGGTAATAAATAGCAGTTTCCTCATAACGTGGAAAAAAAAAAGAACTTCCCCAAGCGTTTTTATGAATATCATTAAAACAAACATCTGTTTGGAAGCACGGTTCTCATTTCCAACTCATTTGCATCTCAGAGGTTTCACTCTGCAGCAGATGAAGCTGCTTACTGTAGTCTTTTTAACCTAGATCTCATGTATAGCTTCTATTTAACACTCTGAATATTAAAACATTCTGGCTAAAAATCTTCATCAGTCACAGAATAAAGTCAGGGGGATTTTTACTTATTTATCTAGGACAGTTTACACAAACTATCAAAAGATTCAACATTAGAGTCTGTAAAGTTCAGTACATTTTTTTTTACATTATCTTTCAAACATTTATCTGAAATCTCAATCTAATAGGCTCTTTTCAGTAACTGCTCTTAAATGCATTTGTTCAAATCTCCTTTGATTGTTGCTCGAATATTGAAATGAAATGAAATGAAATGAAATGAAATGAAATGAAATGAAATTTTATTCGAACATGATACAAATATAAAAAAATAAAAATAGTACACAGTAACAAGAAGTGCATAAGAAAGAAGAGAAAATACAGATTTTTTTGTTTCAGTTAACATATCATATTGTTTTTTTTTCTTCTTTCCTCAGAGTTTTTCTTCACATGGAAAAACCAGGAAAGAAAAACTTGTTGCTGGTTTTTCCTTCCACAACAAGAAAAATCACAAAGCATTTTTTGTTTCTTTTTTCTCTTAATGTTTTAACAGACTTATTTTACATCTCATTTCTGTTTTATTCCAAGCTTTTTTTTTTCTTTTTTTTTTCTTTTACAGGTGAAGCTACTTCCTCTGGATCATTATTCCTGTTCC
>NW_006800472.1:272958-274914 GCF_000485575.1 Poecilia formosa | reverse complement strand
CTAAAAAGTTTTCTTTTTTTCAGATTTTTTCTCTACAGTTTTGACTAACTGACTCTTTTCTCAAGTCAATAAAATAAATATGGTTAAGAGAGTTTCCTGCTTCTCAGATATTCTACAATCTTTCAGAGATCTGATGTCATTTTATGTGGTTTTTATGCATATCTTTTCTAAATTTATGTGAAGCTTCTGGAACAACTTAAAAGTTGGGATGCATGTCAATAAATGCAAAAGAACTGATGAACCAAAACCAAATTACTCAGCCTGACTCTTGTTAAGCTGAAAAGAACAGAAAGATGTTCAGTTATTTTTTGGTCTTTTATTGTAATTGAGTAATTGAATTAACATTACATTTTATCTTTCTTGAGGTCCAGGGCAAACAAAACAAATAAATAAAAGATTAAAAATGACACCTGGCTAAAAGCAACCATCCTGCTGGCCTCTACTTAGAACAGATGAAATTAAACTTCTCAAGATCTCTTTTCTTCCTCCACTTGTATCCTCCTCCCGTCTCCATGGCTCCAGACATGTCACAGTCATCCATCGGTTCACCTGAGGCCCAGTTCTGATAGCTGACCACCTCATCACTGACCCAGAACCACAAATCCAGAGACCAGGCGTAATGCAGACCCATCCAGACATAATCAGTCGATGCAAACTGGGCTTCCTGCTGGACAGATATCTGATCATCCATGTTGGTGATGGTGACCAGGTTATGGCGATGATCTCTGCAGTAGTACAAGGCGTCCTCCCAGGTTTTATTTTCTTTGATCAGGATCACATTATCTGTCAGAAATTCACAGCACAGAAAAAATAACTCACACCTTATGTCTTACGCTGTTATTTATAAACAAGAACAATGAAATATAGCATGGAAAAACTAAAATATATCTGTGATTTGACAGAAAATTTTGAAATTTCAAGTGTTTTGTACATTCATGATTTGAGATAAACATATTTTTATTTTCAAGCTAATTTAATGTTTTTTCCAAACACAAATATAAAAATGCAAATGGTAGATGAATAGATTCAACTGTTCTTTTGCCATCCAGTATTATTTTTCTTATTGTGGGAATTTTTACTAGAAAAACTCACCACCATAACAGATGAAGGGTTTTCTTTGATCACAGTTCTCATTCCTCCATCTGCCTCCATCATCAAACTTAGTCATGGCACATTGACCACCATTGATTATCTGATAGTCAAACCATTTATTCCAGTGTCTGAAAGAGAAACTGCTTCCATCTGACCACCTCCAGGTGTCTCTGAACAGACCAATAAAAATGTATGTATTTTCTCCCACAGAGTTGATTTCCTTCTTCACTTCTTCATCCTCTATCTGCTTCGTTCCACTGATCATCTCTGTGTGTTTCTCTCTGCAGTAACTCTGAGCTTCTGTCCACTTTTTGTTTTCTTGAATCAAGTGGAATTTCTTTGAAGAATTTCTGTCTGTGATTCAAAGAAATTGTGAGCATCAAACTACCTAAATAATTTTCTATGATATTCAATCATAGGTTTCATCAAGCACCCAAATCACCCATTAATTGTTTTCATTTAAGTAGATTTTACTTTTGATTTTCCATTCAAAATGCAGGATTTAAATTCAACCCTTAATCTCAAATGTTCTCACCATCATAGCAGAGAAAATATTGAGCATCATTGCAGGACAGGTCTCCCCACTTCAGGTTCTTCCATATGATTCCACAGTTCTGCATCCCACCTGCATTATTTGGTTCTTTTGATTTCCAGTTTGTCTCACTTTCATCAAACTCCACTCCAGGCAGAGACCAACGCCAAATTCTGGTACCATCTGTTTGACCATACAGACCAATCCAGGCTCCCCTCCAATCTCCAGCTGAGATGCTGATGAGTCTCTTCATGACCTTCATGTTAGTCACTGTGACCAGGTCAGTGTGTTTCTCTCTGCAGTACTGCTGAGCTTCAGTCCAGGTCTTTTCC
>NW_006800472.1:271372-272208 GCF_000485575.1 Poecilia formosa | reverse complement strand
AAACTATCAAAAGATTCAACATTAGAGTCTGTAAAGTTCAGTACATTTTTTTTAACATTATCTTTCAAACATTTATCTGAAATCTCAATCTAATAGGCTCTTTTCAGTAACTGCTCTTAAATGCATTTGTTCAAATCTCCTTTGATTGTTGCTCAAATATCGTTTTTTTCTTCTTTCCTCAGAGTTTTTCTTCACATGGAAAAACCAGGAAAGAAAAACTTGTTGCTGGTTTTTCCTTCCACAACAAGAAAAATCACAAAGCATTTTTTGTTTCTTTTTTCTCTTAATGTTTTAACAGACTTATTTTACATCTCATTTCTGTTTTATTCCAAGCTTTTTTTTTTCTTTTTTTTTTCTTTTACAGGTGAAGCTACTTCCTCTGGATCATTATTCCTGTTCCACATTAGTGCTGAATAGACATTAGTTCTATTCAGCACTAATGTCAGTATTTGAATATTAAATTACTCCGTCCAAACATCTGCTCCTGTCACGAAACTCAGAGGCATTTTTTTATTTGTCATGACATAAGAAAACTTTTAAAAACATAAAGAGGATCCATAACATTAAAGCTCCATAAACTAAAATTTATTTGGTTTTCAGAAGCTTTACTTTCTGTCCAAAAATGTAAGAAAAAAACATTTTTGCTTGTTTTTGTTTTTAAACAACATATTAAATAGATTAATTAGGCTGTACTCAAGGACAACTAACAAACAAACCCATTCAGGGTTTATTGTTGGCTAAAGATTTCCTTTTCATTATGAATAGTAAAAAATAGGCAAAAAAAGTGCAAATTATAGACTAAAAAGTTTTCTTTTTTTCAGATTTTTTCTCTACAG
>NW_006800472.1:234083-269478 GCF_000485575.1 Poecilia formosa | reverse complement strand
ATCTGATGTCGTCTTTTCACAGATTTGTCTCTGCTGGAGAAAACATGTAAAATTTGAAAAATAAATTTAAACATGAAAAAAAGCTCAGCTAAGATAAAACTCAGTCTTCATAGAAACTTTCTTGAAGATTTATAATAATTTGATAAAGATTTACTGAGGATTTTACCAATATGTCTGTTTTAGTGTTTTGGGGACGCATAGATGATTCTTGTGTCCAACCATAATAAGTAAAATAACCACAAACTTTAAGAACTTTAGATCCTTCTCAAAAAGATTTTAAAAAATCATTTAAATTGACTTTCACATCATTAAAGCATGAATCTGTTCATATAAGGAGCAGCAAGAACAAAGTACTACAAATATTAATACTAATATGAAGAATAAAGAAAGCAAACGTCCAATAAATACATATCCTTTACCCAATTTATAAATGGATACACATTTAATAAAAAAATGAATCAATAATCTGAGCTGAGGATAAAAACTTACGTCTGCAGCCAGTGGCTATGTTGTGTTAATGTTGCTTCAATGTCTGTTCAGTTCCATCTGACATCTCATTTGTAGACCTGGGCTTTGGTGGGAGGAATTTGAATATTCAAAAATGAACAAAAATAAAAAGATATTTCAGTTTCCCTATTTGTAGCATCAAAAGGGGGTCAGTGTTAATGGATTTAAAGTTATTATGTTTCACAAATAAAACTTTCACAGTGAATGAAACATTAAGTTGACGTTAACATATTATCTGTCTGTTGTTTATTGGAAGATTTATAAAGTCAGAGAATAAAAAAATGTTCAAATCAGCTTGATCTTTCCATTTAACCTTGCTATGTGAAAGAAATAGACAACCAGTATTTCCTCATAACATAAAGAAAAAAAGAACGTTCAGAGGGTTTTCTATGAGTAACATTGAAACAACCATCTGTTTGGAAACACATCAGAATAGTTAGATGGAACAGTCCTCATTTCTGTAGTATTTTTATCCTGGATCTCATGCGTAGCTTCTGTTCAACACCAGTGTTAGTATTTGAATATTTAAACATTCTGGCTAAAAATCTTCATCAGTCACGAAATTAAGTCAATGGTGCTTTTACTTATTTATCTAGAACAGGTTAAACAAACTATCAAAAGATTCAGCATTAGATTCTATAAAGTTTCTCACCATCAACATTTAACTTTCCACTTTTAATCAAATCCAGTTTAATCTCTAAGGACAACTTTTCCTGTTCGGTGTCACAGTACATGTTTTCTAATGCCAACTCTTTTTCAGTGTCTGCAGTATCTTTCATTTTGTCACCGTCCATCTGCAGCGTTAGCCACCGTTTCTGATGTTCAAACGTCAAACTGGCATAAAAACACCTGAACTCAAACTGGGAGATTTTTCAATATCCAAAACACAAATTCCACTTAAACTGATCTGCAGTTTTGTTTTGTTTTACATTATCTCTCAAACATTTATCTAAAATCTCAATCTAATAGGCTCTTTTCAGTAACTGCTCTTATGTAGATTTGTTCAAATCTCCTTTGATTGTTGCTCAAATATCGTCTCTTCTTCTCTCCTCAGTGTTTTTCTTCACATGGAAAAAACTAGAAAAGAAAAACCTGCTTTGGTTTTTCCTTCCACAACAAGGAAAACCTCCGAACATTTTAGGGTTTTTTTTTTTCTTATATTTTAACAAACTTCTTTTACATCTCATTTACGTTTCATTCCAAGCTTATTTTATTTTATTTTATTTTATTTTATTTTATTATTTTTTTTACAGGTGAAGCTACTTCCTCTGGATCATTCTTCCTGGTTCTCATGTATGCCTTCTATTCAGCACTAATGTCAGTATTTGAATATTAAATTACTCCGTCCAAACATCTGCTCCAGTCACGAAACTCGGAGGCGTTTTTTTATTTGCCACGACATGAAAAAACATTTTTAAAAACTTAAAGAGGATCCACAACATTTAAGCTCCATAAACTAAAATTGATTTGGTTTTCAGAAGCTTTAATTTCTTACCAAAAGGATCAGAAGAACACATTGAATTTTATTTTGTGTTTAAGCAAGATATTAAATAGATTAAATAGGTTAGGCTTAAGGAAAACTGCAGAAACAAACCCATTTATTTAACAGAGTACAGTTCATTCAGGGACCCTTAGATGAACAAACATTTCTTCGTTAAAGAGTTTCTATTTATTATCAATGGCACCAAATACAGGCATACAATGAAAATGACAGACTGAACAAAAAGCATTTTTTTCAGATATTTTTCTCTACATACTTGTAGTTTTGACTAGCTGACTCTTTTCTCAAGTCAATAAAAGAAATATGGTTAAGAGAGTTTATCTCTTTCAGAGATCTGATGTCATTTTATGTGGTTTTTATGCATATCTTTTCTAAATTTATATGAAGCTTCTGCAACAACTTAAAAGTTGGGATGAATGTCAATAAATGCAAAAGAACTGATGAACCAAAACCACATTGCTCAGCCTGACTCTTGTTAAGCTGAAAAGAACAGAAAGATTTTCATTTCTTTCTTTTTTGGTCTTTTATGGTTTATTTACATCTTTATTGATATAAGCTGATACATTTGTGTCTTTTAATATTCAACATGCAAATACAAGTTTTTAACTAACATTAAATGTGGTCCTTCTTTAAGTCCAGAGCAATCGAACAAACAAAAAAAGATTTAAGCCCTGGAAGTTCAGATCTAATCTAATGACACCTGGTTAACAGTAACCATCCTGCTGGCCTCTACTTAGAACAGATGAAATTAAACTTCTCACTGTCTCTTTTTTTCCTCCACTTATGTTTTCCTCCCGTCTCCATGGCTCCAGACATGTCACAGTCGTCCATCGGTTCATTTGAGGCCCAGTTCGGATAGCTGACCACATCATCACTGACCCAGAACCACAAATCCAGAGTGCAGGCGTAGCTCAGTCCCATCCAGACATAATCAGTCGAGGCAAACTGGGCTTTCTGCTGGACTGATATCTGATCCTCCATGTTGGTGATGGTGACCAGGTCATGGTGGTGATCTCTGCAGTAGGTCAAGGCGTCCTCCCAGGTTTTATTTTCTTTGATCAGGATCAATTCATCTGTCAGACATTCACAGCACATATGAAATAACTCACACCTTATGTCTTAGGCTGTTATTTATAAACAAGAACAATGAAATATAGCATGGAAAAACTAAAATATATCTGTGATTTGACAGAACATTTTGAAATTTCAAGTGTTTTGTACATTCATGATTTGCGATTTTTTTCAGAACACAAATTTAAAAATGCAAATGGGTAGATGAATAAATTCAACTGTTCTTTTTGCCACACAGTATTAATTTTGTTATTGTGGGAATTTTTACTAGAAAAACTCACCATCATAACAGATGAAAGGTTTTCTTTGATCACAGTTCTCATTCTTCCATCTGCCTCCATCATCAAACTTAATCATGGCACATTGACCATCATACCTTGCCTGATAGTCGAACCCTTTATTCCAGTGTCTGAAAGAGAAACTGCTTCCATCTGACCACCTCCAGGTGTCTCTGAACAGACCAGTTAAAATGTATGTATAACTTCCCACATGGCTGATTTCATTCTTCACTTCTTCATCCTCTATCTGCTTCGTTCCACTGATCAGGTCTGTGTGTTTCTCTCTACAGTAACTCTGAGCTTCTGTCCAGTTTTTATTTTCTTGAATCAAGTGGAATTTCTTGGATGAATTACTGTCTGTGTGATAAACAAAATATGAGCATCAGCTGAAATAAGTATTTTCTTCCCAGAATACAATCTTAAGTCAAATATTGCAGCAAAAATTCCATGTCCAAGTTATAGCTAAGTATTTTCTAATAATATATTGATTATTTTTAGTCTTTTACTTTACTTCTGATAAAAATAAAAATTTACATCCAAAATGCAGGATTGAAATTGAACCCTTAAAACTCAAATGTTCTCACCATCATAGCAGAGAAAATATCGATGATTATTACAGGACAGGTCTCCCCACTTCAGGTTCTTCCATATGATTCCACAGTTCTGCCATCCAGTTTTATCATTTGGCTCGTTTGTGTTCCAGTTTGTCTCACTTTCATTGAACTTCACTTCAGATTGAGACCAGTGCCACTTTCTGTCACCATCTGTTTGATAATACAGACCAATCCAGGCTTCACTCTGATCTCCAGCTGACATGTTGATGAGTCTCTTCATGTCCTTCATGTTAGTCACTGTGACCAGGTCGGTGTGTTTCTCTCTGCAGTACTGCTGAGCTTCAGTCCAGGTCTTTTCCTCATTAATGTAGTGAAACTGATAGAGCTGAGAAACCACTGGACAGCATTGATCTAAAACAGAAAGAAAATAGTCAGTGGATTTAGTCACAAGACACTTTTAAAGTGCTGTAAGGCAACTACATCAAAGACTTTATTGGGATTGTATAAAGATGCCAACAACTAGAGTAAGTGGTGGAGACACTTACCCATCCACGTCAGCAGAAGCAGAGTCCACTGCATTTTTGCCAGTGTTTTATTTTGACTGATTTGTTTCTGTTGAAAAAATAAAACATACATGTAAAATTCCCCCCAAAAACCTCCAAAATCTATCAATAAAAAATCTTTTTGTAGCTAAATGTAAACATAAATAAAATAAAAAGACTGTACTTCATGAAATCGTCTTAGAAGGTTCATGAGAATTAATCTTTTTTTTTTTCTTTTTGTACATTTACTGATTATTTTATAGGTCTAGGGAAACAGAGGTCAGTTGTTTTCCACAAAAATCTGAAAAATAACCACAAACGTTATGAATTCACCATTGCATTGTTTTAACATACTTCTGTTAGCATAAAGAGCTTGGACAACTCAATGTCGCAAATATTACTTGTATCAACAATTGAATAAAGGAGAAGCCATTAATGTGGATCCTAATCACAAACAGACACACATCAGATAATAGATTTAAAAACTTACATTCAGTTAGTTTGTCTTGTGTTGAAGTAAATAAAGATGTTGGTGTTCTGTTGCAGACAGATCTGTTTGACGGCTCTGTTCTGCCTGACAGATAACTGACAGGGTGGGGAGAAAATATGAATATTCAAATGTGCAAAAATAAACATCAGATGTCTAAGTTAACTAGATGTAGCTTCAAAATGTGTCAATATTGATAGATTTAAGAATAAGTCTCTTTGTTTAACATCTATTTTCAGTCAATCATTGTCATTTTTTTCCCAAAATTCCAACCTGGTTATGAAGAACTAAAGTCCAGTTAAATATTCTCTCTGAAGAAAAAAATGTTTTTCTTTATGAAATGAGTTTCTAGTTCACTATGCAGAGTTCCTTCTGTACTTGAACAATAAAGCTGACATCTATAGTCAGTATTATATTTAAATGCATATTAAAACCTCTGACTGATTTTTTGACTATATTGAAATTAGTGTAATTTTCAGAACTGCAATGGAAACACTGTTTTCACATCACATGAGTCACTTGATAAGCAAGCATATTTTTATATATAAATATATGACTAAATGTCTCTGATCATCTAATGTTTTGTGATGTGACGTCTTTCACTGGTCTTCATCTCCATTTGCATATGATAATAATAAAAACTGATGTTTCCGCCTGGAAACTTTTCAGAGAGTAGCTGTCAAAAAACATCCCCCCCCCCCCCACACACACACACACACATTTGAAACGTGTATTTTTACCTTTCAAGCTCACAAAGTGAGGTATAGTGATTAATCAATGAATCAATTGATTTTTTTTCAATTGTAACCATTACTTTCACTTATCTTTTCTAATGTTTTGTGATGGCATGTCTCCTTCTGCTCTTCATGTCTCTGCAGCCATTTGCATGTTATAATAATAAAAACTGTGAGCTTGTTTCCTCATTAAGCTAAACTCAGAACAACTGACTGTTGTTTCTTCCTCCTGGAAACTTTTCAGAGTAGCCATAAAAGTCATAAAAATCAACACAAAGCAGAGCCTGTGAGTCTCCATTTACAACCTGGATTCATTTCCCTGAAGATGTTTCCTTCATAGTTGCTCATAGTGACACAAACATCCTGCTCTAACTAAAGGAAAACTCTGCTGTCAATAATCTTAATCACTGAGGAGAGAAATAAATGTCTTCAGGAAGCAAAGGATGCTGGGTGACTCGAAATGATCATAAGATTGACAGAAAGTAAACACAAGTTCTGTTTTTATATGTTTACTGAACTGAACTGAACTGAACTGTTTAGTTCCTGCAAAACAGGAACTAAATTAGGAAGGCCAGGCCTAGGGTGACATCATCTGACACACCTTGTCACACACTCAACACGTGTGTTTTCTTGCTTCATATGGAAACAAAGTGTCACTTGTTTTTCACCTTATGTAAACTGTATGTAGTCTTTGAACATTCATGTTAAAGATTCTCTTTGTGGCACAAAGTCCTTTTCTTCACTGTGATTCAGGGAAAAGGAAGAGAAGGATGGTGTTTACATCAGCACAGCTGCTTTCTATTGGGGATCAAAATAATCATGTAGTTTTACTTCAGTTGAAGAAATGTCTGGCAAACATGATCATGACAACAACTGGAGACACAAGATATATTATTAATAACCATAAGTGAGAAGTGCGTCATCAAATCGTTTGGTCCAGTCGTGCTTCAGGTAAGAGTTTTTAAAGAATATGCTTAACATGCAACTTCAAACATGTTTTACCTTTAAGTAGTTTGTGAGATCTGAATGTAAATAGCAACACTATTTTTCTGACTGAAGGGGCCTCATCGTTCCTTTGGTCTGCCAAGATGTTTCGGCTTCTTTGCAGTTTTCTGGAAGTTTGTTCCAGATTTGTGGTGCATAGAAGCTGAATGCTGCTTCTCCATGTTTGGTTCTGGTTTCTGGGGATGCAGAGCAGAACCAGAACCAGAAGACCTGAGAGATCTGGAGAGTTGATACAACAACAACAGATATTCAGTGTATGTTTGTGCTCATCCAGTCACTGATTGGTAAATCGTCCATTTCTACACCTACACTGCATACAGAAGTAGCAACTGATTTGGTTTGTCTGCAGCCAAAGAGACATAAAGAGATGCAACGTTTCCCTCAACAGTAAAGCAGCATGAAACAGGAAACACAGGGGGACCAGACCAAAGGTTGTGGTGCGCACAAGAAAGTAACATTCAGCTGTTCACACTCCCACACACTTTTTCTTATTGTTTTTTAACAGCAGCACAACGTCATCACCTGAGGATCTACAGCCAAACTTAAAGACCCTCTGGTTTTGCTTTATCTCTTTTTGAACCTGAAGCTCACAGCAGAGTGACTGTCGGAAACACAAAGACACAGCTTGACTTTTTATCTCTCCAATGGAATGGAGTAAAGTTAACCTTTAAAGTGTTACAGTTTTGATCTATCGTGTTGTAAAGTCTATTGCCTGTAGTCTAACAATGACAACTTCATTGTTGTGCAGACGCACTGAAACATCAAATCAAGTTTCTGCTGCATTTTCAGGCCAAATGTTGATCAAATTTGTATTTTTGCAAAGCCTTGGTGAATAAAAGAATATAAGAAGCTACTTAAAAACACTAATCTACCATCTGTTTGGTTGGTAATGCACACAACAAGGATTTCAGTGACAACGCACATTATGTTCAGAGGTGCAGAAACCGTCCCTTTGCACTGTGTAGCTGTTGGACAGGAGATGCGGAAGGAGGAAGTGTAAGAGTGGTCTGCAGAAGAAACCCACTGCAGAGGTACTAAAAAGAAGCAAACAGGATGATTTTAAAATTTTGATCCGAAAACTCCTGATCTCATCCAGAGTTTCTGCTTTAGTTTCATCCTCTCAGTCAAAGTGGAAAGTTTTCTCTGAAGTAAATCGTCAGTGTTGGATACGAGGATGGGTCACACTTTGCTCTGTGTGACATGTTTACTGTGTAAGTACTTCGCTTTTTCATCTGCACTATTTAGACTTTAAAAAAAAGTGTAAAAAGAGACGACTAGGACAGCAAAATATGAGATGAGAAGTTTTTTTCTCTTTGCTACAAGTTTTGCTTCAGATTAGAAATTCAATTCTTGATGCAACATTTAATTTAATTTATTTAGCTATTTATAATATGTTTATTTGACAAACAAGTTTATTATTATTATTATTTTTTGCTTAAGTTCTCAGCTTGCTGCTCTGCTGTGGAGACGTTGAAGGTGATTAAACATTTCTTCTGTCTTTTCTGCTTCCTTCCTTCACTCAGTTCTCATCAGCTTTCACAAGCTGCAGCCTTCCTTTGTAATGCTTCTCAGTAAAGTTAATCAACCTATCAATGGACTACTAATTAGTCATTTTATTTTGCAATATTTATTCATACCTTAGGACACTTTCAGATTAGAAAAACGGTTAGATGTATTTTACTGTTATTTCATTTGGCTGACCAACAGTAAGTAGATCAAAATGTATAAAAACGGGTAACACAAATATGTGATTTTCAAAGTTTGTTTTTTAAAATTAAAGTCTAAAAAGTGTACGATGGATTTGAGTTCAACCTCCCTGTTACAAGCAACCTTTGCAGCAACTACAAATGCAATTCTTTTCTAAGTGCTCTGCATGTTTAGCCAATGAAATGTTTTCTTTTCTGTTAAATTGCTTCAAACTTGGTAAGAATAGACGGGGTCTGTCCATGGAAATTACCACACATTCTGCAATGGGTGTTATGTCTGACGTTGGCCTGTACGCATGTTGATGGTTTGATCCGTGCTGATAACTGAGAAGTCTCCTTGCAAATCCAGATTAGCTTAAACTGAACAAATCCACAAATCCATTTGTGGATTTGTTCTCTGCTGTTGCCTCAGAGTTTTGAGATACTAGATATAAAAAAAATACTAAATTGTTAAATATTTTAACACTGTTGAAAGCTAAACAGGAAGTCGTACAGTAAGCTACAAGCAAAACAGGAAGTCTGCAAACCCCCCCTACCCACAGGCCTTAGACATCCGCCCGCCAGACTACTGTTTAAAGCAAATGCTTGAGTTGCTCTGGATTGTATCAGACAGTAAACGGAGCTCGATGCAAATATATGTCAGAGTTTTATTTGCCAAAGATTTGGAAAAACATTTAACATTTTTCTTCCACTTCTCAATCATGTGCTGCCCTGGGATGATCTGTAAACACGCATAAAAGCATCTAATGCACCACAGTTTGAGGGACAAATGTGAGAAATGACAACATGTGTTTGTCACACAGCCTGGGTGCCACTCCTCACGGTGTCTCCATCATGGCTGAGTCCAGGAGCCTCAGTGACTCTGAGCTGTAGGGTCAAAACCTCGTCGTCGAGCTGGGTGTTCTACTGGTACCGAGCTGTTCCTGATCTACCCAACAAGAACTATACGTATGAGCTGCTGCCTGATGGTATCAGTGGGACCGTCGAGGATTCTTACATCCTTCATGGACAGACAGACACAGCAGGATATGCATGTAGAGCCAAAGGAGGAAACCCAGAGGATCTGACTGGTTACAGTGAACCAAAGTTCGTCTGGTCTGAAGGTCAGTTCTGTTTCTCTTAGTCAAAGAAATAATTGTTCTGTGCATCGGTGTTGCTTTAACAAAAAATGTTCATTGTTATAGACACTGTTCTGTAGATGTTATGTCGGCTGTATAAAAACATAATATGTGAGTTTTATCGTTTTGAATGATAATGTAATGTCTGAGAGGTGGACAAAATCTATGTTAATATATATTTTTTTAACATTTAAAATTATTTTAAGTCAACTATGTGTTTTACATTAGATTTTTTTTTATTTGACTACCTAGTTTATCTGTAATGTTTGTGAATTCTCAACACCTTTAAAATGTAAAAGAAAAAAAAAGAAAAGAAACAATGTGATTTATGAAACTCTTTCATTTTCAGTGAACTTTCACCTTAATTTAAGTTGTTTTCTTTTTTACAACTCAGGTTCTCATCCAGAAGCGTCTCTCACAGTGAGCCCCAGAGGAGAGAAGCTTTTCTACCTACAAGATGTACAGTTAAAGTGTCAGGGATCCTCTGCTGCGTGGCGAGTGAGGAAGTTTGAAACAATTGGATATTCCACGTATTTATCGTACTGCTCCAGCTGGGGGACCATGACTGGATCCTCGTGTCGCTTTCTCAGTCTTTGGCCCCAGAACGCCGTGTTCTGGTGTGAGTCTGAAACAGGAGAGTTCAGCAACGCAGTCAACCTCACGTTACACAGTGCGTCATTAAACATTTTTCTCTATGCACTTAAATGGTTTATAAAACAGACATTAAACAGATTTGTTTTAGACTATATATTGTGATATTGTGAGAGTTGTGTGCTGGAATATGCATTTATGGTGTTTGTAATTTATCATATTTTAAGCTCTTGTTGTTTTTGAATATTTTATCAATACTATTTTATGCTTAACACATTATAGCATATTTTTGTTTTGTTTTGTTTTGTTTTGTTTTGTGTTTTGTTGCCATGAAAAATAATGTTTCTTTGTTCAACAGAGCCTGAATCAGTCCTCACTGTGTCTCCATCATGGCTGAATCCTGGGGCTCCAGTGACTCTAAGCTGTAATGTTAGACCTCCATCTGTAGGATGGAGGTTCTACTGGTACCAAGCTGCTCCTGATGGATCACACACAAAATACAATTACAAGCTTTTGCCTGGTAGCACCAGTGGGACAGAAAATGACTTCTTCATCATTCATGGACAGAAACACACAGCAGGATTTGCATGTAGAGCTGAAAGACGAATCCCAGAGGTCTTCACTGATTACAGTGAACCAAAGTTTGTCTGGTCTGCAGGTCAGTTCTGTGTCTCTTCAGTCAATAACTACAGATGTGATCATTTAGTTTGTTCATGATATTCTCAACAACTCACTATCTTGGCAGCAACAAGTAATTTTGACAATGTTCTGACAATGATTTGTGCGATACATGTGGTAAAATAATTGATCATTGGTTAAAAAAACAAAAAAACAAATAATAATCTCAGTCAATGTGAATTAAAAAAAATCACCAGTAATCTCATTTTAGCAATGTTGAAAGGGTAGACACAATCTTGAGTAAAAATAAATATTTTTCATTGGTCTCAAACTTGTTTTTTTATGTCCTTGTTTCTTAAATGTCAGATTCTCACCCAGCAGCAGCTCTCTCAGTGAGTCCTGACAGAGAGAAGCTTTTCACTGTAGATGACGTCCTGCTGAGTTGCCAAGGAAATCCTGCTGGGTGGAGAGTGATGAAGTTTGAAAAAACTGAAAAGTCGTCATATTTATCCCACTGCTCCAGCTGGGGGACACTAACTGGATCCTCCTGCACCATTAAAAGTCGCTGGTCCCATAAAGCAGTGTACTGGTGTGAGTCTGAAACAGGAGAGTTCAGCAATGCAGTCAACCTCACGTTACACAGTAAGTTCTTCGTTTAGTTTTAAAGCCTATAGCATTGGTTTTATTTGTCACTCCTGACAATGTATCATGTCCAGTTCAGCAGTTCATAATGAATAGACCACATATTAATATTAAACATCATCAACAGGCTGTTACAGAGCAAATCTGACAAAAAAAAAACAAAAAACCACAAGATTAGATCTAGTTCAAAAATCCCCAGCAGTGTGACAAAGAGGGTCAAAGTAATGCAAGAAAGCTGTTGTAAAATATATTTGATAGTAATAAAGACACAGATCCATAATTTCAAAAATTATCCATTTTATTTCTCCAAAAGTTACACAATGTTCATTACTGTTTTATTAAAGGTTGTTTTGTTTTTTTTTTACTAATCAGAACAAACATATTAGGATGTTTGCAAAAGTGGTTGCGAAATATCTGCTGTAATGACAAATACTGCAACAATGCTGCAAACCGGAGAATGCTGTCAAGTGCTCTGATTTGCTTTTGTTCTTGGTTTTTATTTTATATTTTTTGAAGACTTTTCTCAGCTCACAAATAGATTTAATATGTGTTTGTCCAACAGCACCAGATTCCATCCTCACTGTGTCTCCATCATGGCTGAATCCTGGAGCCTCAGTGACTCTGAGCTGTGAGGTTAAACCTTCATCTGCAGGATGGAGGATCTACTGGTATAAAGCTGTTCCTGATTTATCAAAGAACAACTACAGATATGAGCTGCTGCCTGGTAGCATCAGTGGGTCGGTACAGGACTCCATTATTGTTCATGGACAGAAAAACACAGCAGGATTTGCATGTAGAGCTGAAGGAGGAAACCCAGAGGATTTCACAGATTACAGTGAACCACAGTTTATCTGGTCTGCAGGTCAGTGTGTTTCTGTTCTCTCCTGTGTTGGATGAGAAAGTTTTAATCTTCATTTAGCCCATATAGTGATTTTGTGGCTTTTTTTTTTGGCATAAATTATATTTTTGCATCTTTATTTAGCAGCTTTAAAATCAAAAGTAACTTTCTATGTTTTAGTTAGAAGTAATTGTAAGAACATGTGGTTATTTAACTACTGTCACATGTGTAATTACTTACTAATCATGATTTGTAAAAAGTTCAGTCAAGAATCAGAACCAGTCAGTGGTTCAGATTCTTGGTATCAGAAAATGATACACATTTGCATGATGAAGTATTCGTGGGATCTGACAGCATCTGTCATTGAGTATTTAAATAAATCATTACTAACAGAATTATACTGATATAAGTGCTTAAACACAGATTTTAATGGGTACTTTAAAAGGGTAAAATAAAATAAGTTGAGCTGAAGCAGTTTTATTAGACAGAATATAAAAGCATGGAATGTTTTAAACAGATGTTCAATAACTAAAGACGATATCAGAGAAGATGTTTGTTGGCTGCTTGTCTTGATTATTTCCTCCATGTTGTTCTTCAGATCCTCATCCAGCAGCGTCTCTCTCAGTGAGTCCTGACAGAGAGCAACACTTCACCTCTGAGTCTGTGACACTGAACTGTGGAGGAAACTCTGCTGAGTGGAGAGTGAAGGGGTTTAGAGAAATAAACCAAGAGTCATTTGTATCAGACTGCTCCAACTGGGGGAATATGACTGGATCCTCATGTACCATTAACCGTGACTGGTGCCATAAAGCAGTGTACTGGTGTGAGTCTGAAACAGGAGAGTTCAGCAATTCAGTCAACATCAGTGTACAGAGTAAGTTATTTTTTTTTTAATGTTGTGCTATTTTTTTTAAATACATTGTTATATCCTTTGGTGTAAAAGCAAGGGATGAATGACTGTAGAGTCTTTGTTGTTCACTGGTGGTAATAGTGTAAGAAACTATTTTATGTAATGTAATCATGACAAACTATGTCCAAACTAGAAACATTGTGTAACTATGTTTCCATCTAAAATGTTACTGACTTCAGCAAAAATACAAAAAACCAAAAAAAAAATCCATGTCTTCATTTAATTTTATCAATGGAAAATAATTTCCAAACGTCCTCTAATTGTCTTCAGCAGCTGATTTCTGGCTGAAGCTTCATTTTCTCTGTCTGGTTTCTAGATGAAGATCTTCTCCTGGTGAGCCCCGTCCATCCTGTGACTGAAGGAGCTTCTGTTACTCTGAGCTGCAGACTGAGAGGAGAAAACAAACTTTCTGATGTGATTTTCTATCATAATGACAAACTGATCCAAAATGACAGCAGAGGAGAGCTGAAGATCTCTGCAGTGNCCATAAAGCAGTGTACTGGTGTGAGTCTGAAACAGGAGAGTTCAGCAATTCAGTCAACATCACTGTACAGAGTAGGTTATCTTTTTTCATGTTGTGCTATTTTTTTTAAATACATTGTTACATCCTTTGGTGTAAAAGCAAGGGATGGATGACTGTAGAGTCTTTGCTGTTCACTGGTGGTAATAGTGTAACTATGTCAAAACTAGAAACCTTGTGTAACTATGTTTCCATCTAACTGATTTCAGCAAAAATACAACAAACGAAAAAAATCCATGTCTTCATTTAATTTTATCAATGGAAAATAATTTCCAAATGTCCTCTAATTGTCTCCAGCAGCTGATTTCTGACTGAAGCTTCATTTTCTCTGTCTGGTTTCCAGATGAAGATCTTCTCCTGGTGAGCCCCGTCCATCCTGTGACTGAAGGAGCTTCTGTTACTCTGAGCTGCAGACTGAGAGGAGAAAACAATATTTCTAATGTGATTTTCTATCATCATGACAAACTGATCCAAAATGACAGCAGAGGAGAGCTGAAGATCTCTGCAGTGTCTCAGTCAGATGAAGGTTTCTACAAGTGTGAACATTCAGGAGAAGTTTCACCTCAGAGCTGGATGGCAGTTAAAGGTGAGCAGAGTCCGTGTTTTTTTATGAATCTTGACTTAAGGAAACATTTTGAAAATTAAATGTAATATTAATATTAGTTATTTTTAATCACAACAGCTGCATCCAGACCTGAAAGCTCTTCATTTCCTTTGCTACTGGTTGTTGGGACAGTCAGTGGAATCGTCTTCATTCTTCTTCTCCTCCTCCTGCTGCTGAGTCGCTTCAGGAACTCCAGAGGTGACGCCTTCTTTCTCTTAAGCTGCATTATGTTTATTTAATGTATCCAGACATAGTGTTGAATATTCTTATATTTCAAAGCCACTGTACAAATCTTTGAAACAATCATGAAACAAATTATCTCTTTTTTTACATTCATGCTGCCTCTTGCGGTCAGTATGACTTTATTTTCTAAACATCTTAATCATAAATCATCAGAACTTTCTGTGTTTTTACAATACGTTGTATGTTTGAACACTGGTTCAAGCGATAAAAAATAGTTAATAGTTCCCTAAAAATAGCTTGTGTTTAAACTGATTAGCATCATTATATATTTTTCTTATATTATTATTATGGCTTGAGCATCAGGAAAGTTTTGACTTCTATTGATTTTAGGTCAAACGTGGATTTTGAAAATAGCTGTATCTGTTGGTTACTCCAATAAAAAGTAAAACAAAGACACATAAACACTGTAGTTTTGTTTGTTTGTTTTGTTTTGTTTTGTTTTACTGTTCTACTTTCTATTATGGATTTAAGGTGAAGTTGTGACAAAATATATTCTTTGTTGGCTTTAGGCTCTGATTGTCTGGGACCCTCTGAAGGTTCTGGAAATGGTATTGTTTACATTTTGGAGAGAAAACACATGAAAAATTCAGTCTGAGTCCAAGTGAATGACAGAAACTCTTGATTTGTTTCAGATCCACGTGAATTCCAACATATCACTTATGCTCTTGTTGACTTAAAACATGGTGAAAAAAAGGGTGAGTTTGTTAAACACATACTTTGTGAAAAATGTTATGTTTCTCAAAGGTTTAGACTGTATTTAACGCAAGTCGGTGTGTGGATATTATCAGGTGAGCCCGGGGAACCAGTGGGGGGCGCTGTTTACTCTGTTGTGAAGACAGGAGCTACAGGAACGTTCAGTGATTCTGAAAAAGTCTGTCGGGTCATTCTCACAACAGTTTTTAAGTTACACACATCTGAGACCTTCAAACACACCGATTGATGTTTTTATTTCTTAAATGTTTTTATTTTTCTGTAATGATCCGGTTCTGTACTACAAAATGTACAGAACCGTGTTTTTAATTTGTAAACTTTATACAGTTTGTGAATATTTTTCATCATCATTTTGGGTTAAAAACAAGCTTTGCGGAGCTTTTTGAAAAACAAAATAATTGATATCAATTATTAATTTTATTGCTTACATTTGTTTTCTCTCTTCATTCACAGGAAAACGAAGCATTCACATTAGCATTAGCTAATGTAGCGGTTTATCCGGAAGTGAAGCACAGCTCTGGATAAAGACTGAAGACACCGGATGTGACATAGTCTTGCTCTTACATCTCCAGTTTAACTGTCATTCAGTAATTTTCTGTCCGTTTGCAGTGTGTGCAAACAGATAAAATCAGATTTGTTAGAGATTTTTTGGTATTATCATTTTGTTATTACTTTAGTTCATATTCAGTCTAATGTTAATTAATAGTTAATCAACATTCAGTCTATAGATTATTGTGATTTTCAGTTTAAAGTGTTCTCTTCCTTCTGTGTGTATAAACTGACCTGGAGGTCACATCTGCCTGTTCGTCTTCATGTGAAACAGTTATCTGTGTGTTTCCCAGACCTTTAATTATTTTTCCACAGGTGCCTCCTTATCAACCGGAATACTCCCTACCTTAGAAATTGTCTGTGTGCAGTAGTGTTTTGTCTCTGCTGTCTTCCTTACCTATCCTCCCTCTTTTTGCTTGTTAATAAAAGTCAAGCTGTAACCAAGGGTCTTTAGAACGCTCTGTGAACGGCTCGGAGGAGCAGTTTGCTGAGTCTTCTCCTTTTGCAAAAGCTTCGCCATAAAATTCATATACGTTGTCTGTGGTTCTTTTATGAAGGTTCGAGAAAAATACTTATCAAGATTCAATGCTTATGGTGGGATTTTTAGGCTCAACCTAAACTCTAATTTCAATTTTGATTAGAATTATTTTTTCTTTGTATGAATCAATCAGCAATTTTTTTTTCACTCTTGATTTAAAAAGAATAAACGAATAAGCTTCCCACATGCATAGAAATGTTTAAAGCAGCAGGTGTTAAAATGTCCAAAATCTTACATGTCCTCGATTCTCTGAATTTAAATCCACATATTAAAGTTGTATTTCATCTATTTTGCCAGTGTTTTTAAAAGTTTGCTTTATTTTCTTCTTCACTTTCTATTAATTTGAAATATTTATCTCTGTTTTGGGTCTATTTGTCATGATGGGTTTAACGGATTTCACCCACATGCAGGAACACCAAAGAGACGGATGTAAAAATGAAAAGTTTTATTTACAGCAAGCAACAATTAAAGGAAAGCTGGTCCAGAAAACTGCTCGGCTGCTCTCGGTGCACTGAGAAGATAAGAGAAGCTTGGTGAGTTCAGGTGACTGGGAAACGGGAGGTTGTGAATGAGAATTAAGTAAACTTACTGGCTCAGTGCGTTCGAACGGCTTGGAGGGGGTTGGTTGGTCCTGGAGTTCTTTCTAACCTATAGATTTGCTTCTCCGTGGAGCTTGGTGGTTCGGAGAGTGGCGTTGGAGGGCGGACAGGGAGGCTTGTCCTTGAAAGCGGCTGAGTCTAGGTGGAACGGCCGGTCGGAGACTTCTGAATGGCTGGCAGAATCTTACAGTAACAGGTGAGGTTTGGCTTTCAGGCATCTATGGGGCAAGATCCCATGACGTCGTGGGAGAAACCAGTGGTCAGGCAACCGGATGTGGAAGGATCCTGAGGAGAGCAAAAACCCACAATGAAGCACAACACAAAAAACAGGCAGATCTCAAAAGCTCGGAGCAAAACTCTGAGGGGCCGGAGGTACCATCTAAGGTTGACACTCTGGCGTTGAAGTACCGGCGTTCCACCCTTCTTATGCTGCCGTCAATTAGATGATCAGCCTCCGGTGAGAGGATGACATCATCAATGAAACCACAGCCCGCCACCTCTCGGACTCCATCTAGTGGGGAGATAACTCAGCAACCAAAGGACCACCTAAAAAAACCCCAGAACCTAACACTATTTACTTTTTTGTCATAAAGAAAAAAAAAGGAAGGTGGTTAGATGATATCTGGAGAAATCGTCATGAATGCTCATTAAATCAAAGTTTGATCTGGAATCAAAATTGAGATGTTGCATTAATAAAATACAGATGGCTCATTTGTGTTTATGCATGACTGTGTGTGTACGAGCGATTGTGTGCAGAGGCGTTCTAGTTTTTGTGTTTGTTTTTTTACTTTTGAGTCATAGCTTTTCAAAATCACTATAAACAAACAAAGCTGGTGTTTGATCTTTATTTTACCGATACATTACATAAATAGTGACTAAAAGGTTGAAGTTTTTCTATTCTGTCAGTTCCTCATGCATCAAGGAAGCGTGTGTCCTAAAGATATTTTTGTCTTTTTCTTTACAATAGCACATTCTTACCTCTCTGCAGATGTATTTCTTGCAAAAGGAAGAGATTTTAATTGAAATTTCTACTTGATCTGTGGGCCCAGAAGGGAATGGAGAACATTATTCAGACTCTCTGACAGAGTTGCAAGCATTTAGTGCAAACTTAAACGCCATCAGGGAGCCAGTAAGTGTTAGAAGATGGTTGCATGAGACAAGGGGACATTCTTTTTCTATTTTTGTGGTAGAACAACTTCATGTGGTCAGTGTTTTAAAAGAAGGAAGTAGAAGGAGGGTTGGACTGTGACACTAAATGAAGATATGTACCGTCTCAGTTCCCCATTTTCATTAAACTTGTACTCTCTGCTTGTCCTTCTCCACTCACGCTCATACAGAACAAGTCAGATCTTGTAGGTTAGGATGGGGAAAACCTCACTCTGTTGGGTGACTTTATTTTGTGAGTACAATTTGTGTGTGTGTGTATGTGTGTATGGCTGAAATGGCAGTGTGTTTATCAAATGTATAATATGTCTCAGTAAGTTATGATGTTTAATGTCTAAAATCTGCTTTTTAGTGCTGCATATGGTCTTCAATTTTGGACATGCACAAGGTGACGTAACGTCTTTTTTTTTTATCTGTTACTCTGGATCTTCACACTAATTTTACTCTTAAACCTTTTCCAGTTGAATATGTTTTGGCATAACACAAGCAGCCTAGCATTCATTGTTTACATCTTGTGTTTTTTGTTGTTTAATCTAGATGTTCAGTTGACCCATGACCCCAGTTCATCCACTTTATTTCTTGGAGAGTCCGTTACCTTCACATGCAACATGACAGCAGGATACGACTCTAACTGGAGCTACGTATTCCACCGAAACGGTCAACACATTGTCTCCAAGTCAGATGTTTCAAAGTTCCTTCAACTCGACCTAACGACCGACCTGAGCGGGCGATACCAGTGCTCCGCTTATCATAAGGACTCGCCAGGGTTCATCAAGCAGAGTAACAACATCACGCTTTCTGTGGCAGGTATGTTCACGTTACCGTCTTTGCAGTCGGGTTTGGCATCAGAAGCATCACAAGCTTAGGCATCTGACATAGAGTTTGGATAGAGAGTGAAGTTTGAGTTGTCTTGCTTCAAGTTTCCTTAACCTGGGAAGTCTGCATCCTGTTTGATGATTTCATTTGTAAATTTCATGTTGGAAATGTTGAAGTTATGAACTTCAACATTTCGTATGTTGGATCCAACATTCATTTGGAATGAATGTTGGATCCAACATTCATTTGAGCAGGATGATGTCAGTGTTGAGGGTGGGAGGGGACATACATACATTAACTACATATATGCATTTTTCCTTGAATGGTATTGTTGACTCAAGACCTTCGCTTAGAGGCGGGTCTGGAGGGGGAGCATATGCGGCCATGTTCCAGCACTCATAGATAGTATCAGCTTTTCTGCTGCTGTTGAACTGACCACAGTGAAGTCACTTTGGGTAGTTGCAGACCGAGTTGCGCAGCTAAGTCTTTTACAGAAGTGACAAAAAAAAAAAGCAGAAATGCTCAAGCTGTGGAGCTTGAGCAGGTAATGAAAACATTGCATGCTGTTTGCACACATCCTCTGCAATATCATTTTCTTCTTAATTCAAATTGTTTCTCAACTCCACTAAATAACCTCTGCAATATCTTAGAATACTGTTAGAAAAAAAGATTGTTTGAGATAAAACGATTGTGAACATCTCTTTCCTATTTGATGTCGTCTGAATGTTTGCTAAAAATCTGGAGCTTAACACAAAAACAGAACTGTGACTGTTTGACAGTCACAAAATACAACTAGGACGATAAGAAGCCAGCTTCCTGCCTGACCAGAAGGTGTCATAGTTGGGTTATTTCTGTTAAGCTGTTCTCAACTCTAGGGTTTCCATGGAAACATAAAGGAGATAAATCATTCTAAGATGTCTTAAAGTAAACATGCTCTGAGATAGACATGCACTTTTTGCGAGTAGGCCAGTAGGCAGTGCCTGTTCTGCTTACAATGATCACATATTATTGGCTAAATGCCAGAATGGGATAATTTCTTATTTCTTTACTCATATTTGAAAATATATGCATCCTAACATTAATATGCATTTTCATGATTGGCACGATTGTCATAATTTTGTACATTTCAGCTAAATGGAGGCCCAACTTTGGATAATAAATATTTTCCTCTCGTACAAAGTTTTTCTTTTCTTGTAGTTTTGGGGATATACTCCTGTCACTTCTGACCGTTGTCTGACCGTGACATCTGCTGTTCTCTTCGTTAGTGTCAAACTAGGACTGCAGGAGGGTTAAAGCACATCTTAAGCATATTTTCCTTTTGCGAAGTCACCTATCCAAAGAAACCTTTGAACTTTCAGAAATGAGAGAGTATAGAGTAAAGAGGAGTGGACTGAAATCCCTCCTGAGATTTCTGGAAACTTGGTAACGCTAGGGTTTTACCACCAGTTACTCATATTTTGTTTGAGGATCAACTACTTATTTCTCTCAGTGAAATACTAATGAATTCACAAATTCTGACTTTTATTTAACGTTTATACATATAAATAATGTAAAATAATGAAATAACTATGTAGCCTAAACATAATTTTTTGATGCTGTTATTTTTAAATATCTATAATAATAATAATAATGTAAAACAAAACTGCTTTTAAATAAATCAGCCAACAGGCCTACAGCTACTGTGACTGCAGACAGGAAGACCATTTCAGAGGACAGACCGACTGAACTTACCTGTTCAGTTCAAGACTCTGCCGGATGGAAGTATGACTGGTTCAGGCACATATTCTCTGAAGGCCAGATTGAAAGCAATGTTGCCAAAAACACCATCAACATCCACCGTGGAGGCATCTACTGGTGCAGAGGAAGAAGAGGAAGCCCAGATTTCTTGACTGAGCCCAGTGAAATGTTCTACATTGAGAACACATGTGAGTTTCACAACATGAAGAAAAGAACATGAGCTGAACAGTGTTGTTTGGCATTCACAGCTTAATTTTTTTTCTGTACTCAAACCATAATCAGTGTCCAACCAGGCAAATGTTGCTTTGCAACATGACTGGAGTCAGATATACAGCGGTGAGGCAATATCCATGAGCTGTGAGATAAAGGGAGGAGGAAACTCTAAGTGGGAATACGAGTGGAGAACAACAACTTCAAAGCCGCCATCAAGAGAGAGAACAGTTCATATTAGAGCCTCTGTTTTCTCCAGTGGTGACTTCTGGTGTAGGGGGAGAGCAGATCCATTTTCCTCAACCGAGTGGAGCCAAACATGCCATCTGAGAGTATCAGGTAAGTATTTATTTTCGTTTTTTTGTGTGTCTTTTGGTAATTTTTTCAGCAAATGATGCTTTATTCTCACCACAAATAAACCACAGATAAACCAAGACCCACGGTGAGGGCCGATAAAAGACTCATACCAGTAGGGGGCAACGTAACACTCACCTGCTCTGTGGACAATCCGACCGAGTGGAAATACTACTGGTTCAGACACACTGGCAACATTTCTGAAGTTCAGACCGTTGACGAAGGAAAATCAGAAAATGTCATCAGTATCTCTCAGGGAGGAGTGTACTACTGTCAGGGAGGAAGAGGAAGCCCAGTCTTCTTCACTGAAGAAAGTCATCGGATCACCATTGAGAAAAGAGGTAGTTATGGTGACGTTCATGGCTGTTAGCATGATCCATGACTAATCTTTAACAATTCACCACTTTTTTCTCACCTGTATTGTGTTTTCACAGTTTCCAATATGGCTTCTGTTTCTCTGAGGCCTGACTGGCCCGTGATTTACTCTGGAGAGACGATCACTGTTAGATGTGAGATTTCTGGAGGTAGAAACAACGAATGGGTTTATGAATGGAGCAAGCCAATATCAGATACATTACCAACGAATGAATACCGAATTGTTGATGCATCTGAGTCCAGCAGTGGGAACTACAGGTGTTTGGGGAGAAACAAGCAGGATCTGTATTCATCGACCGAGTGGAGCGACATCACGACAGTCACAGTTTCTGGTGGGAATAAAATTCATCTTGATCCAGATCCCGTTATTTTCATTATAGTGTAAAACATAGACCTTTTTGGTTTCATCTGTACTTACTGTTATAAAAAAGATATTATTTATAGACAGACCTCGAAATGTTGTTTTGCTGCAGCGCAAGAACACAATTCTACCTTTTAATTGTAGTACGAATGTAGTATTTCAGTGCAGTGTTAACAAACACTTGCTTGTCTGAAGACTTTTGGTGAGTGACTTCAAATGAGACAAGAGTCTTCTTACACCTGTCCAAATAAACTGGGCACATTCTGGTGAGAAAGATCACCAAGAATCCAATCCTCCCATCTTAACCAAACCATTGCTAAAACCTTCTGTCGATTTGGTCTTTGTGGAAGTGTGGCTTGATGAACATAGTGGCATTGTTGAATTTTGCCAAAGCATTCCTTACAGAGTGCCATGAACATGAGAAATACCATTGTGGACTGCTCATCTCACAAACAATAACCTTTTCATCAAGCATGCTGGAAGAAGCTGTCTACTTTGGAGAAGTTTTTCTGCATAAATGGAGGGATGACAGTTGACAAATATTCAGAAATGTCTCACGAAAATTGTTTGAGAGTGCCTTACATTTCAGACTAAAGGAAAACCTTGTAGATTTTTCTTTTAATCAAAAATTTAGGAAATAAATATCAGTTTGGACAACAGTCTGGAGTGGTGTAGCAGGACCCTTGAATTATTTTTTTTTAAATACAGAGTGAATGTCAGTTTTGTTCCTACAACACTTAACGAGCCTATTAGTTTAAACACTAAGAATATTGAGTTTGATAGTTGAAAGCATTTATTTCAATGCCATTAAGAAACTGATGTTTAATTTGCAGCTGCAGTGTTTTTTAGTGTTTATTTTTGTTCTTTTTGTTCTTTTTTAACAATAGTTTACCTCTTTATCTCAACAGAGCAGAGACCGAAGGCTCAAATTATTCCTGACAGAGACTCAGCAGGGGGCACTGTGACCCTAACCTGTTCTGTTAAACCATCTTCATCATCATCATCTAGTTGGACTTACTACTGGTACAGAGTCGAGATCGCCTCTAAACCTGTGGAACTGAAATCTGATACAAACGGAGAACTCGTTACGTCAGAGAATGGATTGTATTTCTGCAGAGCAGGAAGAGGACGTCCAGTTTACTACACAGAGTCCAGTCAGTCAGTTACTGTCGACATACCTGGTAGGTGTTTCAATGAGTTAGTACATCGATTTTTGAGGTTCATACAGAAAATAATCCTTATCAATTTTTTCCTTTAATTTGGAACAGCGACAGACAAACAGAGACCTGTTGTGACTCAGCAGCCAAACTGGTCTACGATGTATTATCATCGTGAGATCATTCTGAGATGTGAGATTCAGGGACAACCTACAGATTGGGTTTTTGAATGGATTTCATCCAGTGGGGATGCACCATCAACCCAAAATGACATACTTAGTTTAGATTATTCATTTTCTAAGTACTACTGGTGTAGAGGCAGGAGGAAAAGTGATCCACATGATGTCACTTGGTGGAGCGCTCCCTTTACGAGGAGATATGCTTCGTGTAAGTCAAGTAACATTGTTTTTTTATGTTAAGCTAGATCACTTATTTAAATTCTTCTGTTACTGAGAAACTTTCTTCAACAGCACCAACGCCAGTCCTCACTGTGTCTCCATCATGGCTGAGTCCTGGAGCCTCAGTGACTCTGAGCTGTGAGGTGGAACATCCATCTGCAGGATGGAGGTTCTACTGGTATAAAGCTGTTCCTGATTTATTACCTATTATGGAGTTTGCTGCACGCAGACGTAGGAGTTTTTACTTTCCCAGTGGATACAGGTTTGAAAACCTGCCTGGCACTATCAAAGGGACTGTAGAGAACTCCTTCATCATTCATGGACAGAAACAAACAGCAGGGTTTGCATGTAGAGCTGGAAGAGGAAACCCAGAGCATTTGACTGATTACAGTGAACCAAAGTTTGTCTGGTCTGCAGGTCAGTCTTGCTTCTTTTCATCCACATGTTCTACATTCACTCAGTTTAGAGAACACTCAGTCCAAGTAAAACATGTTTAAAAATACAATTGACAAATTTTGGTTTAAGATGAACATATTGCATATCGGCAATATTTTCTATGCAATTTAGTTCACTGTGACAAAAGCATGTAAAGTAAGTGTTGCATGCTATAATAGCATTTTTNAGAAATTCATCAGGAAATAGAAACTGTACTGAACTCATTTAGTCACAAAAGGTCAGTTTTATGTTCAATAGAACCAGAAATAACTCAGAACTACAGGGTAGGAAAAAAGGGGGAATATTTCAGGTTAATGAAAGTTACCTAACTGAAATAAATGAACTGAACTAAAATATCGTTTACCTTCCTAACTCACATAAGCAGGAACAATCACACAAATGGTAGAGCTGTATAAGATTTTAATGATGAGATGGGATGATAAAAATATAAGTGATATGAGTTCTGATGTAGTGCTGTCTTTTTACCAATTTACATCCAGCTGCTTCTGTTCACCAGTCATGACTAACTACCATTTACATGGATTTAAATACAGCAACCTATAACAGCATGTAAAGTTAGTAAACTGTTCCTTTCCTATGGATTAGATGGTCATACAGTCTGATTAATGACAGCTTTAACAATAACAGAAATAAATAAATGGGAAAGTATACAAATGTTCTTATTCAGTAAATTAATCATTTTGTTTACTAAATTAAATGTTTGCAAATCTTTGTTTTTCAGATTCAGCAGCCTCTCTGACAGTGAGTCCTGAAGGAGAGAAACATTTCACTGATCATAACGTCTCATTAAAATGTGATGGAAAATCTACTGATTGGAGAATAAGATATTATAGAGAAATAAACACTCAGTCATATCTGTATGACTGCTCCACCTGGTGGACAATGAATGGATCTTCATGTATTTTCGACAGTCAGTCGGCCTATAAAGCAGTGTTCTGGTGTGAGTCTGGGTCAGAGTTCAGCAATGCAGTCAACATCACGATATACAGTAGGTTATTATATATGAACATGTTTTGCTTTGTATTTGAATGATTCTAACAATGACTGTAGTTCACATTAACCTCTTGCACATGTGAACACATGAAAAGTAGACTAGATGTTTTAAGGATTTTTATTTTTTATCTGTATAAAGTATCTCAGCAGTTTTTGTCTTGGTTGAAAAATGTTGTTGGCTGTAGGTAAATATAGTGAACAAGGTCACTACTGATATTATTTTCAACTTTTATTTCTATGATATTGTGATCATACATTATAGAAGCTGGAACATGTTTTTAATTATAAAAACATTTCTCTGTCCTACAGAACCAAAGTCAGTCCTCACTGTGTCTTCATCATGGCTGAATCCTGAAGCCTCAGTGACTCTGAGATGTAACCATGACGACCAGTCTGCAGGTTGGAGGATCTACTGGTATAAAGCTGTTCCTGATAAGTCTGAGAATAGCTACAGATATGAGCTGCTGCCTGGTAGCATCAGTGGGACTGTAGAGAACTCCTTTATGATTCACGGTCAGAAACAAACAGCAGGATTTACATGTAGAGCTGGAAGAGGAAACCCAAAGTATTTTACTGATTACAGTGAACCAAAGTTTGTCTGGTCTGCAGGTCAGTGCTTTGTATTTTTAATTTGACACACTGGTAATACCTAAAATAATCCCATGTGCAATGTGACAAATGTTCAGTTTAGTTTAAACTTGTTCCAAAAGAAGAACAAACTTAATGAAGCAAAAACTGTCTGAAAGACGTTATTAATAATGCGAACAAATAAATAATTCCAAATAAAAACAACAAAAACTAATTCATCGACACTGCTTTTTTTCTCCAAATATGTATTTTTTTATTATGTTTTATTTAGTCTCCCATCCAGCAGCGTCTCTCTCAGTGAGTCCTGACAGAGAGCAACACTTCACCTCTGAGTCTGTGACTCTGAACTGTGGAGGAAACTCTACTGAGTGGAGAGTGATGACTCCTAGCAGAATTTATGCCTGGTCTTCACTATACAGCTACTCCGAGAAAGTAAATGGATTCACAACAGAAATGATAGCTTACCGGCCCTCTACTGCAGTGTACTGGTGTGAGTCTGAATCAGAGGGGTGCAGCAATGCAGTTAACATCACAATACATGGTTTGTTTTGTTTATTTCTTGTTTTGATTTAATATAAATTGTAATATTTCCTCACTTGTTCATAGTCCTAACTTAGAAATGTTGTAATTGAGTAAAAGAAGAAATTTGCATCTTGAAATTTTAGATAATTAAAAAATAGATGACACTGTACATTATAAATTATCAAATATTCTCAATAGTTTTTAATACAATGATCTCCGTCTTACATAAAGGTCTGCTGTTTTCCAGATGGTGATTTAATCCTGGTGAGTCCTGTACATCCCGTTAATGAGGGAGATCCTGTCACTCTTGGCTGCGAACTGAGGACAGGGAACTTCACGTCCACTGTGGGATTCTACAAAAATGATAAACTTATCCAGAACACAGTCAGAGGAGAGCTGAGTATCCCTGCAGCGTCGGCTTCAGACGAAGGTTTCTACAGGTGTGAACATTCAGGAAAGGCGTCTCCACAGAGCTGGGTGGCAGTGAAAGGTGGGTTTTATGAATGTACTTTAAATGTTTTTCATCGCCTTCCACTTTGACATTGAATAAAAATGTGTAACTCTAATTTGTGCCTCCGTTTTGTTTCTTAGCTGTTTCTGCTTTGCCTGTAGCTTTAACTTTAATTTTACTGCAAAGACTTTTACAGGAGAACCAAAAACAGGCAACAATAAGACAAAGCTGCTTGTCTCATTATAATATGAAAGAAGCTCACGCTTTTATATGCATGTGAACTCTTTTTTTCTTTTTGCCATCTAAAAATCATGTTCTCTTTGAAACATATTCTTTATTTTCTTGACAGCATCAAGTTCTTCTCTTCCGGAGTCGCTGATTATTGGATTAGTTGTTGGTTTCCTGCTGACTGTCCTCCTCGTCATCGTGTTGGGTCGGTACATTACAAATGTTTTCTGCCTGTTCTTGAATGTCAACACAGTCATTATCTTACTTGTTCTGTATGAAGTTATGTATTTTTTTGTCCACAATCTCTTTATGTGGTATATTAACTTTCGGTCTCTTCTGCAGCAATTTTACGCAACAGGTAAGCAAACCTTTCTTTCGTTTTTGCCTTTTACTACAGAGTAATGCTGGAAAGATCTTTAAGTTTGAAAAATGTATAAGCAAAATGACTGTTTTCCTAAATTAAATGTGTAAATATATATATATTTATATATTTCAGGCTTTCTCAGTGTCACAGATCCGAGACCTCAGGCACAGCTCCTCATCAACAGGTTGAAACGCCAAACCAGATATACTCATCTCTCCTTCAAGGTCAGTCCTCACTAAAGTTCCAATAATTATTTCCATTAAGCCTGATATTAACGATCCACTGCTGCTTTCGCTGTAATAATAATGTCTTTATATATACATTGGCATCCACTCATTTCTTCAGCACAACCCTAAACTCAGCTCACAGTTTAGTCCTAAACCGAACCCCTAACCCAAAACCAGCATCTGATATGTGGCCCGTGCTTTCAGCCCCATAATCAGCAGAGGGTCCTCACAATGTAGTATTTATTGGATAAATGGGTCTTATGCTAAATAAATGCTAAAACACACAAATGAATATATATGCATAACACATGTATCCAACATAATAATCATGCTGGAACCATTTAGAGGCTAAATTAGAGACATTGTGGTTTGTCACTGTCTTCATTTCCACCCCGTAGGTGATTCTGCCGTTTATGAGACAATCAGAAAATCCGGTCAATGGTAGGAGTATAAACTGATTCATGAAGGATGACTGTGTATTTAAAAAAAAATGACTTTTAGTAAAATAAAAATGTAATCCTTTCAGATCAAAGAGTGAATGAGGACAAGAAAGTCAAACCTCGCATCCCGCTCAAAATGAAAGGTAAGTTCACTGAATGTGGGATGTTAGAACCAGAGCTGACTAAATAGAAAACAAAACAACTACAGGTTCTGTAATAATAATAATACTAATATAATTAGGATGTGGAAGAGAAATCTGACTACATTGATGTGAATTTAGACTTAGCGAGTGAAGTTTTCCTGTTTATTCTTACTAAATATTCTGGTGCAGTTTATAGGATTCTGTTGTATTATTTTAGCCTTCAGGTCACTTTGGCCCTGGTCATTCTGTACACTTGTCTTCTCTCCATATCTCGGTTGCATACTTGTAAACAAACCATCAGGTTTATGACAGCATAGTATTCAAGTTTTATTCTTAGACCTGACACACTTCATATCATTTATTGTTCCTTTTTTTGTTTCAGATCCATAAAGTTTGCCATCTGAAGTGAGAAATGGAACAGAGGAGAGTTTTCCTAATAAAGATGTTAATTAAAATCATTGTGATTTTGTGGTACTGTTGCAGCATACTGATGAACCAGCTGAACAAATGCATGTGTTTTCAGTTAACTATTACATATTCATGAATGTTATGCTTATCTTGATGGTGCTGGATTATTATAATCTCAAAATGTCACTATAAAAAATGGAGCAGTTGAATGAATTTTAAATATGAGCTTCCATGCTAGGTATTTTTTTATTTCTTTTTATTGTATTTTCCTTTTATATTTCAATAGCGTTTTATGAAAATACCCTATATGTGATTTCCACTGTTTTGTTTGGCCGTCTTTAGTATCTCCTCCAGCTGGACGTTTGTGGTGTAAAAACATGTATTGTCTTCATAGCTATTCATTATAACAGAAAAAGTATAATCTCAATGTATAATAAAGTTAAAAGTTTTTTTTTTTTGCTTTTCATAAAGCACTGTGGGTTGTATCTGTTTTCAAAACGTTCACATCCGACAAGACATTAAAGGTACGGTACGCACATTAACACAAATCAGTGAAATCAGGTGATCTGTATTTTTGCACAAGAATATATTAAATAGCAAGAATGACAAAGCATCAAAGAAGAACATATCTTAGGTACATGACCGACACCTGTTTCAATCTAAAACAGTTTGTATCTTTAGTATTATTCCTTTTATTCTTTTTTTTTTGTTTGTTTTTTAAGAATAAATTAAATTGATCTGTTGCATTATTTTCCATTCAATGAAGCCATGGACTCTCTCTGTCTGCCTTTGTGGCTCCAGTCATGTCACAGTCATCCATCAGCTCATCTGAGACACAATTACTGACTCCCTCATCACTGACCCAGAATCAGAAATCCAGAGGGCGGTTTTAGTGCAGCACCAACCAGATGAAATGATTTTAAGCCTCAGCTCTCTCCTGGATCCAGCTCTGTTCATCCTGGTTGGTGATGGCCAGCAGGTTATTGTGAAGGTTATTAAAATGAGGCATTCTCCCAGTTAATCTGCTCCTTGATCAGCATCGCTATCTGTTGAAGAGAGAATAAATACGTGCTGCTTTGCTGGAGTCATGACCTCATCTTCGATTTTAGTCACTTAATATGCATCAGCTAATCAGCCGTGGCAGCAAGAGTCCCACAAACGCTTTAGACTGAACAAGTTACAAGATAATAACCAGACCAATCAGTTTCTGTGACTTCTCAGTAATGTCACAGTTTCAAACCCTCAGTCTTTTCTCACAAAGCTGCATTTAAAAGGGATGTTGCTTCTGTGGTCTTTAGAAAAAAAAAAATCAAGACAATACCAAACAAAAATATAGCTTAGACTGAGGTAAAAATCGCGCATGGTTGTGTGTCTCTGTGTTGCCCTGCGACAGACTGGCGACCTGTCAAGGGTGTACCCCGCCTCTCGCCCGGAACGTTAGCTGGAGATAGGCACCAGCACCCCTCCTGACCCCACTGAGGGACAAGGGTGTTCAGAAAATGGATGGATGGATGGATGAGGTAAAAATCAAGGCTTGAGAAATGTGGTCTCCAGAGGGGTCAAGACCAGCATCACTTTAGAGTGACCACAGTGATGCTCTCAAGCTGGAAGCATCTCTACACAAGCAGCAGAAAACTCACTGGGCTCTGAATAACCACAGAGTCCAGTGGTTCTGGCCAATGAGATGAGGCTGCTTCATCTGACATGAAAAAAGTTACAATTTCAAAATCACAACATTTTTCCATTTTGTCGTTCTTCCATTACGGAAGGTTTTGTTTTGTTTTCTTTTCTTGTTTGTCTGGTCAGAGATAAAGTGCAGGTCGAATCCCACCAGGTCATGAGGAGCCGCAGTGAAAACACAAGTTTCCTGTTAGATGTAAACTTTATCAGTTTAGCTTAATGTCATGTGCCAGCACTGAAGTAATCACATATGACCGCGCACGCAAGATGGGAATAAGATTTCAGCATCACACCTGTGATCTAAAAACAGCTTCCAAAGATAAGTTGGCTATGACTATAGAGATAATGGTGATAAACTAATTTCACATGTCTGTCCTAATAGTTCTATTTGGACAGCGGTACCTCTGACAGCAACACGTCATCATGGCATGAAGGTGAAGATCAGACCACAATTCAGCAAACATTTAAGAAGCAAATCATCTGTTCACATCAGAGCATGCTAAAGAAAATGCTACGGTAGGATTTGACAAACTTGTGACCAACATTTCCTCTTGCTATCAGTATATGAACATGTTACAAGAATGTGAAACTGTGTCATACATTTTCTAAGTTAAGAACATAAAACATCTTACTCCAAGGCAGGTTTCCTCCATTACTGACGTGCAAATGAAGACGTGCTGCATCTCTGCTCACGGCCCCACAAAGCCGCTTCCACCGAAAAACACAGCAGCAGATGAAGTCTGACCACAAAGCAGGAAACAGGTCTGTGGTTGACAATCGAATGACCACATATGATTAGATGACTTTAGTTTTAAATTATCACACAGCGAGCACACAACAGAAAATATATTTTAACAATCCCTCTTCATTTAGATGTAAAACATTTCAAACTACCATTTTCTGTTGTGATTTTTGAGGGTCAGGTTCGGACTGATCCTGTGTGACATAGTAGTGATAATCATTCAAAAACAGCATGTGTCACGCTAGAGGTTAAAATGTATTGGCGTCAAAGCAGGAAGTACAAAAAAAACCGCAATTGTGAGAGGTGTGAAATTCACAGAAGAGGAAGCACTAAGCTGGCTCCGTGGTTATCATTAGTCTCCTGTTCAGCTGCTCTGGTTCCCGTCTGAAGGATGTTCCAGACCGTCCTCTGTGTGCTGGCCTTACTGTGTAAGTACGCACTTTACTTTGCTTGAACAGCGTCGGTAGGTGTCATGTAAAAGCAATCAAATGAAGTGGTGTTTTTGTTTTCTCGTATTTCTCAATAACCCTAAGTATGTCATGCTTGGGTGACAAAAACTGGCATCCGTATTACACACTACTTGTTTTCTTTCAGAATTCACAAGTTATTTTAAGTCAAAGCTCCGTTACCGTTTTGGAGTGGCGTGGCCAAAAACCATGTATTTGAATCTGATAGCTGAATTTTGGAGGGCAATTAAAATGTGGATTATGACCTTCAAACTTTGGAGGTTTTAGGCTCATTACCAAAAGATAAATGGTCAAAACAGAAGCAGCAAGCAAAAACATACATTTAAATGTAATCCCAATTGTAATGTCAGTGGAGATGTTTCATTTATTGTTAAGTTATATTCACACTTTTGACAAGTACTTTCACTAATAATATGTGAATATAAAACTGAGGCGGCAAAAATACTTTACATTGTATCCATGCATTATTTTTGTTGCTACGTTTACAAACGAGTTCACCTGTCAGGAATCATTTTCTTTCAGACAAAGTTTCTTCATTGGAGCTTAAACCAGTCCTGACTGTGTCTCCATCATGGCTGAGTCCTGGAGCCTCAGTGACTCTGAGCTGTGAGGTTGAACCTTCATCTGCAGGATGGAGGTTCTACTGGTATAAAGCTGTTCCTGATTTGTCACAGAAGAGCTACAGCTATGAGCTGCTGCCTGGTGGCGTCGCTGGGACTATGAAGGACTCGTTCATCATTGATGGACAGAAACACACAGCAGGATTTGCATGTAGAGCTGGAGGAGGAAACCCAGAGGATTTCACTCAGTACAGTGAACCGAAGTTTGTCTGGTCCACAGGTCAGTTCTGTTTCTGTACCATCACCTCTGAAACATAAACTTGATGTAACAACTTAATCTATGTTTTGTGAGCCATACAATATCCAGGGGGCTAACAAAATGGTATTTAACATATAAATATGTTTAATAATATTTTGTTCCTATAATTGTTGTCAACTTTAACCTACAATACAAGATGTACCTTATGATGTCACTAATCTGACAATGTAAGAACATTAAACTGTTAAATTTTGACAATGATTAGGACAGAGGAACTGAGATGGTTTTGAGTTAATATGTCCGACTTTTGCTTCCTGTCTGTTTTGACAGAATTACGGTTATTTATGTAGTTTTGCAGTCATCTATTCTCTGTTGCTAGGGTTTACGTTATTGTTGAGCTGTAGGACACTTTTAATTGGAGCTGTGTTTTCTCTTTCATTTGAAGATGTTGCCTCTTATCTTCTAAAGATAAACTGGGCATGAAAGCTGCTGTGAGACTGATTTGTAATGGTCTTTTTCTAGCATGTTTGTTTTGGATCAATCTAAAAAGTGAGCAATGTGTTGGGAGGAAGCCCTCATGTTTCGTACTGTGTTTTCATGTCGGTCAACATCATGACCAGTTGAACAAAACAAAACCAGGCACAGTTTCTTTTAGATCTTGACTCTTTTTGTGTCAGGACATAAACTATTTGTTGTTTTTCTTTATTCAGAAGTTGAAACAACAGCGACAAAATGAAAAAGCTGAGTACAGACAACCATTTATTGTTTCTTGCAAAACAATAATAAGCAGCAGAACTTGAATGACTGTTCCTGCATGACTTTAGTCTCTAAAGTTGAGGAGGAATGTATCCCCTCCTCATTACAGGACGACTATGTGAGTTCATTGAGGTTTGCAGACATTCGTTTCTGCAAATTGCTTGGGGTCTCGCCACTTCCTTCTGATCTGATTGTCATGTGTGTTCTTGTTTTTTTTACGTCAACCACAGTAGAAGCCAGCTTTGGTATAAGTCAGCATAGGAAGGCCATGCAGCATAGCATAGCCTTCCTACGCTGCGTAGCATGTAGGGCTGCCACCTTTCAGAAATAAAAAGGACGACTAATGCGCATCGTCCTAGTCTTGTAAGCGGGGAGGGGGAAGACTAGGGTTACCTAGGCTAGGGCAGTGGCGCAACTGCACATTATTCAGGTGGATGCGAAAACATAAATCGGCGCCCCCCCGAGGCGGGGGTAAAATTCGCTACATGTACCTTGTTATGTGCGAGAGGTGAAGGAGCGTGAGGAGCGCTGAACTGTATGGGAAAACATAATCAGTGCGTCGCCCCCTCCAGACGGGGTTTTGGCGCCCCCTCTGGTGCTGCGCCCCTATGCGTTGCATACGCTGCATACCCACTTTTTGCGCCTCTGGGCTAGGGTTACCAAAGGACCAAGGGGGGACCAACAAATAGTGGGTCCCACCACTGTTGTATTGTCTTTTTCTCTCCAGTGTAATGGAATAAGATGGTAAAGCAGAAACTTGCTAATTGTTGTCTCTCTAACATAAAAAGGACAGTGTGTGGTACAGAAGTGAACCTGTGCGTCAGTCATGACCGAGCAACAGGAAGTAATTTTGAAAATAGAAAGCGTTACAACAAGCCATTGAGGGTAGCCTGATAAAAACCAGCCCTGCTATTACACAGAGGGCCTGGGCTCTCTGCTGTTGAGAAACAAGAGCTTCCTTTAGATGTGGACTGTGTTGAGGGTTCAACATTTGCCCATGACATACCGGACATTGCCTACGCTGTTAGCAACCGCCGCTCCACCGCTAAGAGAGAAGAACGAGGCAGCTGTTAATGGTAATTCAGTATTTGGCTTTGTTCACTTCCTCTGCTACCATTACTGAAACTACAGGTCTAAAACAGCGCAGTTCACAACTTCGAGGCTCAAGGGGAGAAAACCCAGAATGATTTGGAAAGAAGATTTTTTTATTTTTTTTATTTTTTTCCAAGCAGAGTTGCAGAGGTGGGCAACTAAGCTGAGGATAGAAGGTTGAGTAATTGAATCTGCACATCTAGACACAACATCTAGGGCGCATGTGTCAAACTCGAGGCCCGTGGGCCAAATCTGCCCCGACATAGTGGCATATGTGACCCTCTGGATTCTAGACTGAACACTAAGTGTGCTTAAAAACTATTTTATCAATCACATCAGTGCAGTTTTGATCTGTTTACTGCTAGATTATATCAATCAGTCCCTCTAGAATTACTGTGGAAATTCACTCAAAATTAACAACTTCCCACACTTTTTTGCACTAATAAATTATTGGGACTATATTGTAGATTTTTGTCAAAAATTGTCAAAAACTTTCTGACTTGTACTAAACAGCTGCTTCAGCCTTATTTGATGTCAGATGATAGTCCATGACCTACACAGCGAGTAATAAAAAGTTGCTCTTACTGTCATAAATAAACATAAATATTACAAATTAGTACCACCAGCACTTTGATTTTTATTGCAAAAAAAATCCCAAAAAGAATCATGAAATCCTGGTGGGAAAATATGTTCAATTATATTATTTAATTTTGAGAATTAAGAGCTAAATTTCACTCCTTGCTACGGTGAGGGAGAAATTATCGTAATAACCCGATATTGGCTGGAAAGCGGAACATCTCCCTTTCAGAAACCGATGGAATTTTTCAGACAGCACAACGTGTCGCGGAATTATGGTACTGCAAATTTTGCTGCGTCTCCATGGCTACATTTAGTCTGGAAGGGTTAAAAACATTATTAGTGAATAAGAAGTGGAGGGAGACCAATAATTTAAATAAACACTTCATGTTTATTTCCCATTACATTCTATATTCCAGATCCTCATCCAGCAGCGTCTCTCTCAGTGAGTCCTGACAGAGAGCAACACTTCACCTCTGAGTCTGTGACACTGAACTGTGGAGGAAACTCTGCTGAGTGGAGAGTGATGAAGTTTTCAGTAACAGGTCATCTGATATATTTAAGAATCTGTTGGGCAATGACTGGATCTTTATGTACCATCAATCGGACTCACTCCGATAAGTCAGTGTACTGGTGTGAGTCTAAATCGGGAGAGTTCAGCGCTGCAGTCAACCTCACCGTACATAGTATGATTTTTATGTTTTTCTTAATGCTTGATGAAATTGTATGACATAAAATGTTAAATACGGATCAAAACACACTCAGTTTATTGTCTGTTCTAATTGTCTCCAGCAGCTGATTTCTGACTGAAGCTTCATTTTCTCTGTCTGGTTTCCAGATGAAGATCTTCTCCTGGTGAGCCCCGTCCATCCTGTGACTGAAGGAGCTTCTGTTACTCTGAGCTGCAGACTGAGAGGAGAAAACAAACTTTCTGATGTGATTTTCTATCATAATGACAAACTGATCCAAAATGACAGCAGAGGAGAGCTGAAGATCTCTGCAGTG
>NW_006800472.1:189101-234073 GCF_000485575.1 Poecilia formosa | reverse complement strand
GTGTGTTTCTCTCTGCAGGACTGCTGAGCTTCAGTCCAGGCCTTTTCCAAATTAATGTAGAGAAACTGATAGAGCTGACAGTCCATTGCATAATATTGACCTAAAACATCAGAAAATGTTGGTGAAGTTATTCACAGGGTAGATTTTAAGTGCAGCATAGCAATTACATCTTAGATTTTATGATATTTTTATTCAACACAAATTTATGTTACCATCCATTGGTTCGCTAGGAGATAATTGAGCTGTATTATTTATTTAAAAAAGTCAGCAACATAATTCATGCAGAGACACTTACTCATCCAAACGAGCAGAAGCAGATTGAACCTCATATTTGATGTTAGTCGTATCTGATGTCGTCTTTTCACAGATTTGTCTCTGCTGGAGAAAACATGTAAAATTTGAAAAATAAATTTAAACATGAAAAAAAGCTCAGCTAAGATAAAACTCAGTCTTCATAGAAACTTTCTTGAGGATTTATAATAATTTGATAAAGATTTACTGAGGATTTTACCAATATGTCTGTTTTAGTGTTTTGGGGACGCATAGATGATTCTTGTGTCCAACCATAATAAGTAAAATAACCACAAACTTTAAGAACTTTAGATCCTTCTCAAAAAGATTTTAAAAAATCATTTAAATTGACTTTCACATCATTAAAGCATGAATCTGTTCATATAAGGAGCAGCAAGAACAAAGTACTACAAATATTAATACTAATATGAAGAATAAAGAAAGCAAACGTCCAATAAATACATATCCTTTACCCAATTTATAAATGGATACACATTTAATAAAAAAATGAATCAATAATCTGAGCTGAGGATAAAAACTTACGTCTGCAGCCAGTGGCTATGTTGTGTTAATGTTGCCTCAATGGCTGTTCAGTTCCATCTGACATCTCATTTGTAGACCTGGGCTTTGGTGGGAGGAATTTGAATATTCAAAAATGAACAAAAATAAAAAGATATTTCAGTTTCCCTATTTGTAGCATCAAAAGGGGTCAATGTTAATGGATTTAAAGTTATTATGTTTCACAAATAAAACTTTCACAGTGAATGAAACATTAAGTTGACGTTAACATATTATCTGTCTGTTGTTTATTGGAAGATTTATAAAGTCAGAGAATAAAAAAAAAAGTTCAAATCAGCTTGATCTTTCCATTTAACCTTGCTATGTGAAAGAAATAGACAACCAGTATTTCCTCATAACATAAAGAAAAAAAACGTTCACAGGGTTTTCTATGAGTAACATTGAAACAACCATCTGTTTGGAAACACATCAGAATAGTTAGATGGAACAGTCCTCATTTCTGTAGTATTTTTATCCTGGATCTCATGCGTAGCTTCTGTTCAACACCAGTGTTAGTATTTGAATATTTAAACATTCTGGCTAAAAATCTTCATCAGTCACGAAATTAAGTCAATGGTGCTTTTACTTATTTATCTAGAACAGGTTAAACAAACTATCAAAAGATTCAGCATTAGATTCTATAAAGTTTCTCACCATCAACATTTAACTTTCCACTTTTAATCAAATCCAGTTTAATCTCTAAGGACAACTTTTCCTGTTCAGTGTCACAGAACATGTTTTCTAATGCCAACTCTTTTTCAGTGTCTGCAGTATCTTTCATTTTGTCACCGTCCATCTGCAGCGTTAGCCACCGTTTCTGATGTTCAAACGTCAAACTGGCATAAAAACACCTGAACTCAAACTGGGAGATTTTTCAATATCCAAAACACAAATTCCACTTAAACTGATCTGCAGTTTTGTTTTGTTTTACATTATCTCTCAAACATTTATCTAAAATCTCAATCTAATAGGCTCTTTTCAGTAACTGCTCTTATGTAGATTTGTTCAAATCTCCTTTGATTGTTGCTCAAATATCGTCTCTTCTTCTCTCCTCAGTGTTTTTCTTCACATGGAAAAAACTAGAAAAGAAAAACCTGCTTTGGTTTTTCCTTCCACAACAAGGAAAACCTCCGAACATTTTAGGGTTTTTTTTTTTCTTATATTTTAACAAACTTCTTTTACATCTCATTTACGTTTCATTCCAAGCTTATTTTATTTTATTTTATTTTATTTTATTTTATTATTTTTTTTACAGGTGAAGCTACTTCCTCTGGATCATTCTTCCTGGTTCTCATGTATGCCTTCTATTCAGCACTAATGTCAGTATTTGAATATTAAATTACTCCGTCCAAACATCTGCTCCAGTCACGAAACTCGGAGGCGTTTTTTTATTTGCCACGACATGAAAAAACATTTTTAAAAACTTAAAGAGGATCCACAACATTTAAGCTCCATAAACTAAAATTGATTTGGTTTTCAGAAGCTTTAATTTCTTACCAAAAAGATCAGAAGAACACATTGTATTTTATTTTGTGTTTAAGCAAGATATTAAATAGATTAAATAGGTTAGGCTTAAGGAAAACTGCAGAAACAAACCCATTTATTTAACAGAGTACAGTTCATTCAGGGACCCTTAGATGAACAAACATTTCTTCGTTAAAGAGTTTCTATTTATTATCAATGGCACCAAATACAGGCATACAATGAAAATGACAGACTGAACAAAAAGCATTTTTTTCAGATATTTTTCTCTACATACTTGTAGTTTTGACTAGCTGACTCTTTTCTCAAGTCAATAAAAGAAATATGGTTAAGAGAGTTTATCTCTTTCAGAGATCTGATGTCATTTTATGTGGTTTTTATGCATATCTTTTCTAAATTTATATGAAGCTTCTGCAACAACTTAAAAGTTGGGATGAATGTCAATAAATGCAAAAGAACTGATGAACCAAAACCACATTGCTCAGCCTGACTCTTGTTAAGCTGAAAAGAACAGAAAGATGTTCATTTCTTTCTTTTTTGGTCTTTTATGGTTTATTTACATCTTTATTGATATAAGCTGATACATTTGTGTCTTTTAATATTCAACATGCAAATACAAGTTTTTAACTAACATTAAATGTGGTCCTTCTTTAAGTCCAGAGCAATCGAACAAACAAAAAAAGATTTAAGCCCTGGAAGTTCAGATCTAATCTAATGACACCTGGTTAACAGTAACCATCCTGCTGGCCTCTACTTAGAACAGATGAAATTAAACTTCTCACTGTCTCTTTTTTTCCTCCACTTATGTTTTCCTCCCGTCTCCATGGCTCCAGACATGTCACAGTCGTCCATCGGTTCATTTGAGGCCCAGTTCGGATAGCTGACCACATCATCACTGACCCAGAACCACAAATCCAGAGTGCAGGCGTAGCTCAGTCCCATCCAGACATAATCAGTCGAGGCAAACTGGGCTTCCTGCTGGACAGATATCTGATCCTCCATGTTGGTGATGGTGACCAGGTCATGGTGGTGATCTCTGCAGTAGGTCAAGGCGTCCTCCCAGGTTTTATTTTCTTTGATCAGGATCAATTCATCTGTCAGACATTCACAGCACATATGAAATAACTCACACCTTATGTCTGACGATGTTATTTATAAACAAGAACAATGAAATATAGCATGGAAAAACTAAAATATATCTGTGATTTGACAGAACATTTTGAAATTTCAAGTGTTTTGTACATTCATGATTTGCGATTTTTTTCAGAACACAAATTTAAAAATGCAAATGGGTAGATGAATAAATTCAACTGTTCTTTTTGCCACACAGTATTAATTTTGTTATTGTGGGAATTTTTACTAGAAAAACTCACCATCATAACAGATGAAAGGTTTTCTTTGATCACAGTTCTCATTCTTCCATCTGCCTCCATCATCAAACTTAATCATGGCACATTGACCATCATACCTTGCCTGATAGTCAAACCCTTTATTCCAGTGTCTGAAAGAGAAACTGCTTCCATCTGACCACCTCCAGGTGTCTCTGAACAGACCAGTTAAAATGTATGTATAACTTCCCACATGGCTGATTTCATTCTTCACTTCTTCATCCTCTATCTGCTTCGTTCCACTGATCAGGTCTGTGTGTTTCTCTCTACAGTAACTCTGAGCTTCTGTCCACGTTTTATTTTCTTGAATCAAGTGGAATTTCTTGGATGAATTACTGTCTGTGTGATAAACAAAATATGAGCATCAGCTGAAATAAGTATTTTCTTCCCAGAATACAATCTTAAGTCAAATATTGCAGCAAAAATTCCATGTCCAAGTTATAGCTAAGTATTTTCTAATAATATATTGATTATTTTTAGTCTTTTACTTTACTTCTGATAAAAATAAAAATTTACATCCAAAATGCAGGATTGAAATTGAACCCTTAAAACTCAAATGTTCTCACCATCATAGCAGAGAAAATATCGAGGATCATTACAGGACAGGTCTCCCCACTTCAGGTTCTTCCATATGATTCCACAGTTCTGCCATCCAGTTTTATCATTTGGCTCGTTTGTGTTCCAGTTTGTCTCACTTTCATTGAACTTCACTTCAGATTGAGACCAGTGCCACTTTCTGTCACCATCTGTTTGATAATACAGACCAATCCAGGCTTCACTCTGATCTCCAGCTGACATGTTGATGAGTCTCTTCATGTCCTTCATGTTAGTCACTGTGACCAGGTCGGTGTGTTTCTCTCTGCAGTACTGCTGAGCTTCAGTCCAGGTCTTTTCCTCATTAATGTAGTGAAACTGATAGAGCTGAGAAACCACTGGACAGCATTGATCTAAAACAGAAAGAAAATAGTCAGTGGATTTAGTCACAAGACACTTTTAAAGTGCTGTAAGGCAACTACATCAAAGACTTTATTGGGATTGTATAAAGATGCCAACAACTAGAGTAAGTGGTGGAGACACTTACCCATCCACATCAGCAGAAGCAGAGTCCACTGCATTTTTGCCAGTGTTTTATTTTGACTGATTTGTTTCTGTTGAAAAAATAAAACATACATGTAAAATTCCCCCCAAAAACCTCCAAAATCTATCAATAAAAAATCTTTTTGTAGCTAAATGTAAACATAAATAAAATAAAAAGACTGTACTTCATGAAATCGTCTTAGAAGGTTCATGAGAATTAATCTTTTTTTTTTTTTCTTTTTGTACATTTACTGATTATTTTATAGGTCTAGGGAAACAGAGGTCAGTTGTTTTCCACAAAAATCTGAAAAATAACCACAAACGTTATGAATTCACCATTGCATTGTTTTAACATACTTCTGTTAGCATAAAGAGCTTGGACAACTCAATGTCGCAAATATTACTTGTATCAACAATTGAATAAAGGAGAAGCCATTAATGTGGATCCTAATCACAAACAGACACACATCAGATAATAGATTTAAAAACTTACATTCAGTTAGTTTGTCTTGTGTTGAAGTAAATAAAGATGTTGGTGTTCTGTTGCAGACAGATCTGTTTGACGGCTCTGTTCTGTCTGACAGATAACTGACAGGGTGGGGAGAAAATTTGAATATTCAAATGTGCAAAAATAAACATCAGATGTCTAAGTTAACTAGATGTAGCATTAAAATGGTGCCAGTATTGATAGATTTAATATCTATTTTACCCATTTATTCAGTCAATCATTGTCATTTTGTTCCCAAAAATCAACGTGGTTACGGTGAACTAAAGTCCAGTTAAATATTCTCTCTGAAGAAAAAAATGTTTTTCTTTATGAAATGAGTTTCTAGTTCACTATGCAGAGTTCCTTCTGTACTTGAACAATAAAGCTGACATCTATAGTCAGTATTATATTTAAATGCATATTAAAACCTCTGACTGATTTTTTGACTATATTGAAATTAGTGTAATTTTCAGAACTGCAATGGAAACACTGTTTTCACATCACATGAGTCACTTGATAAGCAAGCATATTTTTATATATAAATATATGACTAAATGTCTCTGATCATCTAATGTTTTGTGATGTGACGTCTTTCACTGGTCTTCATCTCCATTTGCATATGATAATAATAAAAACTGATGTTTCCGCCTGGAAACTTTTCAGAGAGTAGCTGTCAAAAAACATCCCCCCCCCCCCCACACACACACACACACATTTGAAACGTGTATTTTTACCTTTCAAGCTCACAAAGTGAGGTATAGTGATTAATCAATGAATCAATTGATTTTTTTTCAATTGTAACCATTACTTTCACTTATCTTTTCTAATGTTTTGTGATGGCATGTCTCCTTCTGCTCTTCATGTCTCTGCAGCCATTTGCATGTTATAATAATAAAAACTGTGAGCTTGTTTCCTCATTAAGCTAAACTCAGAACAACTGACTGTTGTTTCTTCCTCCTGGAAACTTTTCAGAGTAGCCATAAAAGTCATAAAAATCAACACAAAGCAGAGCCTGTGAGTCTCCATTTACAACCTGGATTCATTTCCCTGAAGATGTTTCCTTCATAGTTGCTCATAGTGACACAAACATCCTGCTCTAACTAAAGGAAAACTCTGCTGTCAATAATCTTAATCACTGAGGAGAGAAATAAATGTCTTCAGGAAGCAAAGGATGCTGGGTGACTCGAAATGATCATAAGATTGACAGAAAGTAAACACAAGTTCTGTTTTTATATGTTTACTGAACTGAACTGAACTGAACTGTTTAGTTCCTGCAAAACAGGAACTAAATTAGGAAGGCCAGGCCTAGGGTGACATCATCTGACACACCTTGTCACACACTCAACACGTGTGTTTTCTTGCTTCATATGGAAACAAAGTGTCACTTGTTTTTCACCTTATGTAAACTGTATGTAGTCTTTGAACATTCATGTTAAAGATTCTCTTTGTGGCACAAAGTCCTTTTCTTCACTGTGATTCAGGGAAAAGGAAGAGAAGGATGGTGTTTACATCAGCACAGCTGCTTTCTATTGGGGATCAAAATAATCATGTAGTTTTACTTCAGTTGAAGAAATGTCTGGCAAACATGATCATGACAACAACTGGAGACACAAGATATATTATTAATAACCATAAGTGAGAAGTGCGTCATCAAATCGTTTGGTCCAGTCGTGCTTCAGGTAAGAGTTTTTAAAGAATATGCTTAACATGCAACTTCAAACATGTTTTACCTTTAAGTAGTTTGTGAGATCTGAATGTAAATAGCAACACTATTTTTCTGACTGAAGGGGCCTCATCGTTCCTTTGGTCTGCCAAGATGTTTCGGCTTCTTTGCAGTTTTCTGGAAGTTTGTTCCAGATTTGTGGTGCATAGAAGCTGAATGCTGCTTCTCCATGTTTGGTTCTGGTTTCTGGGGATGCAGAGCAGAACCAGAACCAGAAGACCTGAGAGATCTGGAGAGTTGATACAACAACAACAGATATTCAGTGTATGTTTGTGCTCATCCAGTCACTGATTGGTAAATCGTCCATTTCTACACCTACACTGCATACAGAAGTAGCAACTGATTTGGTTTGTCTGCAGCCAAAGAGACATAAAGAGATGCAACGTTTCCCTCAACAGTAAAGCAGCATGAAACAGGAAACACAGGGGGACCAGACCAAAGGTTGTGGTGCGCACAAGAAAGTAACATTCAGCTGTTCACACTCCCACACACTTTTTCTTATTGTTTTTTAACAGCAGCACAACGTCATCACCTGAGGATCTACAGCCAAACTTAAAGACCCTCTGGTTTTGCTTTATCTCTTTTTGAACCTGAAGCTCACAGCAGAGTGACTGTCGGAAACACAAAGACACAGCTTGACTTTTTATCTCTCCAATGGAATGGAGTAAAGTTAACCTTTAAAGTGTTACAGTTTTGATCTATCGTGTTGTAAAGTCTATTGCCTGTAGTCTAACAATGACAACTTCATTGTTGTGCAGACGCACTGAAACATCAAATCAAGTTTCTGCTGCATTTTCAGGCCAAATGTTGATCAAATTTGTATTTTTGCAAAGCCTTGGTGAATAAAAGAATATAAGAAGCTACTTAAAAACACTAATCTACCATCTGTTTGGTTGGTAATGCACACAACAAGGATTTCAGTGACAACGCACATTATGTTCAGAGGTGCAGAAACCGTCCCTTTGCACTGTGTAGCTGTTGGACAGGAGATGCGGAAGGAGGAAGTGTAAGAGTGGTCTGCAGAAGAAACCCACTGCAGAGGTACTAAAAAGAAGCAAACAGGATGATTTTAAAATTTTGATCCGAAAACTCCTGATCTCATCCAGAGTTTCTGCTTTAGTTTCATCCTCTCAGTCAAAGTGGAAAGTTTTCTCTGAAGTAAATCGTCAGTGTTGGATACGAGGATGGGTCACACTTTGCTCTGTGTGACATGTTTACTGTGTAAGTACTTCGCTTTTTCATCTGCACTATTTAGACTTTAAAAAAAAGTGTAAAAAGAGACGACTAGGACAGCAAAATATGAGATGAGAAGTTTTTTTCTCTTTGCTACAAGTTTTGCTTCAGATTAGAAATTCAATTCTTGATGCAACATTTAATTTAATTTATTTAGCTATTTATAATATGTTTATTTGACAAACAAGTTTATTATTATTATTATTTTTTGCTTAAGTTCTCAGCTTGCTGCTCTGCTGTGGAGACGTTGAAGGTGATTAAACATTTCTTCTGTCTTTTCTGCTTCCTTCCTTCACTCAGTTCTCATCAGCTTTCACAAGCTGCAGCCTTCCTTTGTAATGCTTCTCAGTAAAGTTAATCAACCTATCAATGGACTACTAATTAGTCATTTTATTTTGCAATATTTATTCATACCTTAGGACACTTTCAGATTAGAAAAACGGTTAGATGTATTTTACTGTTATTTCATTTGGCTGACCAACAGTAAGTAGATCAAAATGTATAAAAACGGGTAACACAAATATGTGATTTTCAAAGTTTGTTTTTTAAAATTAAAGTCTAAAAAGTGTACGATGGATTTGAGTTCAACCTCCCTGTTACAAGCAACCTTTGCAGCAACTACAAATGCAATTCTTTTCTAAGTGCTCTGCATGTTTAGCCAATGAAATGTTTTCTTTTCTGTTAAATTGCTTCAAACTTGGTAAGAATAGACGGGGTCTGTCCATGGAAATTACCACACATTCTGCAATGGGTGTTATGTCTGACGTTGGCCTGTACGCATGTTGATGGTTTGATCCGTGCTGATAACTGAGAAGTCTCCTTGCAAATCCAGATTAGCTTAAACTGAACAAATCCACAAATCCATTTGTGGATTTGTTCTCTGCTGTTGCCTCAGAGTTTTGAGATACTAGATATAAAAAAAATACTAAATTGTTAAATATTTTAACACTGTTGAAAGCTAAACAGGAAGTCGTACAGTAAGCTACAAGCAAAACAGGAAGTCTGCAAACCCCCCCTACCCACAGGCCTTAGACATCCGCCCGCCAGACTACTGTTTAAAGCAAATGCTTGAGTTGCTCTGGATTGTATCAGACAGTAAACGGAGCTCGATGCAAATATATGTCAGAGTTTTATTTGCCAAAGATTTGGAAAAACATTTAACATTTCGCTTCCACTTCTCAATCATGTGCTGCCCTGGGATGATCTGTAAACACGCATAAAAGCATCTAATGCACCACAGTTTGAGGGACAAATGTGAGAAATGACAACATGTGTTTGTCACACAGCCTGGGTGCCACTCCTCACGGTGTCTCCATCATGGCTGAGTCCAGGAGCCTCAGTGACTCTGAGCTGTAGGGTCAAAACCTCGTCGTCGAGCTGGGTGTTCTACTGGTACCGAGCTGTTCCTGATCTACCCAACAAGAACTATACGTATGAGCTGCTGCCTGATGGTATCAGTGGGACCGTCGAGGATTCTTACATCCTTCATGGACAGAAACAAACAGCAGGATATGCATGTAGAGCCAAAGGAGGAAACCCAGAGGATCTGACTGGTTACAGTGAACCAAAGTTCGTCTGGTCTGAAGGTCAGTTCTGTTTCTCTTAGTCAAAGAAATAATTGTTCTGTGCATCGGTGTTGCTTTAACAAAAAATGTTCATTGTTATAGACACTGTTCTGTAGATGTTATGTCGGCTGTATAAAAACATAATATGTGAGTTTTATCGTTTTGAATGATAATGTAATGTCTGAGAGGTGGACAAAATCTATGTTAATATATATTTTTTTAACATTTAAAATTATTTTAAGTCAACTATGTGTTTTACATTAGATTTTTTTTTATTTGACTACCTAGTTTATCTGTAATGTTTGTGAATTCTCAACACCTTTAAAATGTAAAAGAAAAAAAAAGAAAAGAAACAATGTGATTTATGAAACTCTTTCATTTTCAGTGAACTTTCACCTCAATTTAAGTTGTTTTCTTTTTTACAACTCAGGTTCTCATCCAGAAGCGTCTCTCACAGTGAGCCCCAGAGGAGAGAAGCTTTTCTACCTACAAGATGTACAGTTAAAGTGTCAGGGATCCTCTGCTGCGTGGCGAGTGAGGAAGTTTGAAACAATTGGATATTCCACGTATTTATCGTACTGCTCCAGCTGGGGGACCATGACTGGATCCTCGTGTCGCTTTCTCAGTCTTTGGCCCCAGAACGCCGTGTTCTGGTGTGAGTCTGAAACAGGAGAGTTCAGCAACGCAGTCAACCTCACGTTACACAGTGCGTCATTAAACATTTTTCTCTATGCACTTAAATGGTTTATAAAACAGACATTAAACAGATTTGTTTTAGACTATATATTGTGATATTGTGAGAGTTGTGTGCTGGAATATGCATTTATGGTGTTTGTAATTTATCATATTTTAAGCTCTTGTTGTTTTTGAATATTTTATCAATACTATTTTATGCTTAACACATTATAGCATATTTTTGTTTTGTTTTGTTTTGTTTTGTTTTGTGTTTTGTTGCCATGAAAAATAATGTTTCTTTGTTCAACAGAGCCTGAATCTGTCCTCACTGTGTCTCCATCATGGCTGAATCCTGGGGCTCCAGTGACTCTAAGCTGTAATGTTAGACCTCCATCTGTAGGATGGAGGTTCTACTGGTACCAAGCTGCTCCTGATGGATCACACACAAAATACAATTACAAGCTTTTGCCTGGTAGCACCAGTGGGACAGAAAATGACTTCTTCATCATTCATGGACAGAAACACACAGCAGGATTTGCATGTAGAGCTGAAAGACGAATCCCAGAGGTCTTCACTGATTACAGTGAACCGAAGTTTGTCTGGTCTACAGGTCAGTTCTGTGTCTCTTCAGTCAATAACTACAGATGTGATCATTTAGTTTGTTCATGATATTCTCAACAACTCACTATCTTGGCAGCAACAAGTAATTTTGACAATGTTCTGACAATGATTCATGCGATACATGTGGTAAAATAATTGATCATTGGTTAAAAAAACAAAAAAACAAATAATAATCTCAGTCAATGTGAATTAAAAAAAATCACCAGTAATCTCATTTTAGCAATGTTGAAAGGGTAGACACAATCTTGAGTAAAAATAAATATTTTTCATTGGTCTCAAACTTGTTTTTTTATGTCCTTGTTTCTTAAATGTCAGATTCTCACCCAGCAGCAGCTCTCTCAGTGAGTCCTGACAGAGAGAAGCTTTTCACTGTAGATGACGTCCTGCTGAGTTGCCAAGGAAACCCTACTGGGTGGAGAGTGATGAAGTTTGAAAAAACTGAAAAGTCGTCATATTTATCCCACTGCTCCAGCTGGGGGACACTAACTGGATCCTCCTGCACCATTAAAAGTCGCTGGTCCCATAAAGCAGTGTACTGGTGTGAGTCTGAAACAGGAGAGTTCAGCAACGCAGTCAACATCACGTTACACAGTAAGTTCTTCGTTTAGTTTTAAAGCCTATAGCATTGGTTTTATTTGTCACTCCTGACAATGTATCCTGTCCAGATCAGCAGTTCATAATGAATAGACCACATATTAATATTAAACATCATCAACAGGCTGTTACAGAGCAAATCTGACAAAAAGAAACAAAAAAACACAAGATTAGATCTAGTTCAAAAATCCCCAGCAGTGTGACAAAGAGGGTCAAAGTAATGCAAGAAAGCTGTTGTAAAATATATTTGATAGTAATAAAGACACAGATCCATAATTTCAAAAATTATCCATTTTATTTCTCCAAAAGTTACACAATGTTCATTACTGTTTTATTAAAGGTTGTTTTGTTTTTTTTTTACTAATCAGAACAAACATATTAAGATGTTTGCAAAAGTGGTTGCGAAATATCTGCTGTAATGACAAATACTGCAACAATGCTGCAAACCGGAGAATGCTGTCAAGTGCTCTGATTTGCTTTTGTTCTTGGTTTTTATTTTATATTTTTTGAAGACTTTTCTCAGCTCACAAATAGATTTAATATGTGTTTGTCCAACAGCACCAGATTCCATCCTCACTGTGTCTCCATCATGGCTGAATCCTGGAGCCTCAGTGACTCTGAGCTGTGAGGTTAAACCTTCATCTGCAGGATGGAGGATCTACTGGTATAAAGCTGTTCCTGATTTATCAAAGAACAACTACAGATATGAGCTGCTGCCTGAAAGCATCAGTGGGTCGGTACAGGACTCCATTATTGTTCATGGACAGAAAAACACAGCAGGATTTGCATGTAGAGCCAAAGGAGGAAACCCAGAGGATTTCACAGATTACAGTGAACCACAGTTTATCTGGTCTGCAGGTCAGTGTGTTTCTGTTCTCTCCTGTGTTGGATGAGAAAGTTTTAATCTTCATTTAGCCCATATAGTGATTTTGTGGCTTTTTTTTTTGGCATAAATTATATTTTTGCATCTTTATTTAGCAGCTTTAAAATCAAAAGTAACTTTCTATGTTTTAGTTAGAAGTAATTGTAAGAACATGTGGTTATTTAACTACTGTCACATGTGTAATTACTTACTAATCATGATTTGTAAAAAGTTCAGTCAAGAATCAGAACCAGTCAGTGGTTCAGATTCTTGGTATCAGAAAATGATACACATTTGCATGATGAAGTATTCGTGGGATCTGACAGCATCTGTCATTGAGTATTTAAATAAATCATTACTAACAGAATTATACTGATATAAGTGCTTAAACACAGATTTTAATGGGTACTTTAAAAGGGTAAAATAAAATAAGTTGAGCTGAAGCAGTTTTATTAGACAGAATATAAAAGCATGGAATGTTTTAAACAGATGTTCAATAACTAAAGACGATATCAGAGAAGATGTTTGTTGGCTGCTTGTCTTGATTATTTCCTCCATGTTGTTCTTCAGATCCTCATCCAGCAGCGTCTCTCTCAGTGAGTCCTGACAGAGAGCAACACTTCACCTCTGAGTCTGTGACACTGAACTGTGGAGGAAACTCTACTGAGTGGAGAGTGAAGAGGTTTAGAGAAATAAACCAAGAGTCATTTGTATCAGACTGCTCCAACTGGGGGAATATGACTGGATCCTCATGTACCATTAACAGTAACTGGTGCCATAAAGCAGTGTACTGGTGTGAGTCTGAAACAGGAGAGTTCAGCAATTCAGTCAACATCAGTGTACAGAGTAAGTTATTTTTTTTTTAATGTTGTGCTATTTTTTTTAAATACATTGTTATATCCTTTGGTGTAAAAGCAAGGGATGAATGACTGTAGAGTCTTTGTTGTTCACTGGTGGTAATAGTGTAAGAAACTATTTTATGTAATGTAATCATGACAAACTATGTCCAAACTAGAAACATTGTGTAACTATGTTTCCATCTAAAATGTTACTGACTTCAGCAAAAATACAAAAAACCAAAAAAAAAATCCATGTCTTCATTTAATTTTATCAATGGAAAATAATTTCCAAACGTCCTCTAATTGTCTTCAGCAGCTGATTTCTGGCTGAAGCTTCATTTTCTCTGTCTGGTTTCTAGATGAAGATCTTCTCCTGGTGAGCCCCGTCCATCCTGTGACTGAAGGAGCTTCTGTTACTCTGAGCTGCAGACTGAGAGGAGAAAACAAACTTTCTGATGTGATTTTCTATCATAATGACAAACTGATCCAAAATGACAGCAGAGGAGAGCTGAAGATCTCTGCAGTGTCTCAGTCAGATGAAGGTTTCTACAAGTGTGAACATTCAGGAGAAGTTTCACCTCAGAGCTGGATGGCAGTTAAAGGTGAGCAGAGTCCGTGTTTTTTTATGAATCTTGACTTAAGGAAACATTTTGAAAATTAAATGTAATATTAATATTAGTTATTTTTAATCACAACAGCTGCATCCAGACCTGAAAGCTCTTCATTTCCTTTGCTACTGGTTGTTGGGACAGTCAGTGGAATCGTCTTCATTCTTCTTCTCCTCCTCCTGCTGCTGAGTCGCTTCAGGAACTCCAGAGGTGACGCCTTCTTTCTCTTAAGCTGCATTATGTTTATTTAATGTATCCAGACATAGTGTTGAATATTCTTATATTTCAAAGCCACTGTACAAATCTTTGAAACAATCATGAAACAAATTATCTCTTTTTTTACATTCATGCTGCCTCTTGCGGTCAGTATGACTTTATTTTCTAAACATCTTAATCATAAATCATCAGAACTTTCTGTGTTTACAATACGTTGTATGTTTGAACACTGGTTCAAGCGATAAAAAATAGTTAATAGTTCCCTAAAAATAGCTTGTGTTTAAACTGATTAGCATCATTATATATTTTTCTTATATTATTATTATGGCTTGAGCATCAGGAAAGTTTTGACTTCTATTGACTTTAGGTCAAACGTGGATTTTGAAAATAGCTGTATCTGTTGGTTACTCCAATAAAAAGTAAAACAAAGACACATAAACACTGTAGTTTTGTTTGTTTGTTTTGTTTTGTTTTGTTTTACTGTTCTACTTTCTATTATGGATTTAAGGTGAAGTTGTGACAAAATATATTCTTTGTTGGCTTTAGGCTCTGATTGTCTGGGACCCTCTGAAGATTCTGGAAATGGTATTGTTTACATTTTGGAGAGAAAACACATGAAAATTTCAGTCTGAGTCCAAGTGAATGACAGAAACTCTTGATTTGTTTCAGATCCACGTGAAGTCCAACATATCACTTATGCTCTTGTTGACTTAAAACATGGTGAAAAAAAGGGTGAGTTTGTTAAACACATACTTTGTGAAAAATGTTATGTTTCTCAAAGGTTTAGACTGTATTTAACGCAAGTCGGTGTGTGGATATTATCAGGTGAGCCCGGGGAACCAGTGGGGGGCGCTGTTTACTCTGTTGTGAAGACAGGAGCTACAGGAACCGCCAGCAGGACCGTTCAGTGATTCTGAAAAAGTCTGTCGGGTCATTCTCACAACAGTTTTTAAGTTACACACATCTGAGACCTTCAAACACACCGATTGATGTTTTTATTTCTTAAATGTTTTTATTTTTCTGTAATGATCCGGTTCTGTACTACAAAATGTACAGAACCGTGTTTTTAATTTGTAAACTTTATACAGTTTGTGAATATTTTTCATCATCATTTTGGGTTAAAAACAAGCTTTGCGGAGCTTTTTGAAAAACAAAATAATTGATATCAATTATTAATTATATTGCTTACATTTGTTTTCTCTCTTCATTCACAGGAAAACGAAGCATTCACATTAGCATTAGCTAATGTAGCGGTTTATCCGGAAGTGAAGCACAGCTCTGGATAAAGACTGAAGACACCGGATGTGACATAGTCTTGCTCTTACATCTCCAGTTTAACTGTCATTCAGTAATTTGCTGTCCGTTTGCAATGTGTGCAAACAGATAAAATCAGATTTGTTAGAGATTTTTTGGTATTATCATTTTGTTATTACTTTAGTTCATATTCAGTCTAATGTTAATTAATAGTTAATCAACATTCAGTCTATAGACTGACCTGGAGGTCACATCTGCCTGTTCGTCTTCATGTGAAACAGTTAACTGTGAGTTTCCCAGACCTTTAATTATTTTTCCACAGGTGCCTCCTTATCAACCGGAATACTCCCTACCTTAGAAATTGTCTGTGTGCAGTAGTGTTTTGTCTCTGCTGTCTTCCTTACCTATCCTCCCTCTTTTTGCTTGTTAATAAAAGTCAAGCTGTAACCAAAGGTCTTCAGAACGCTCTGTGAACGGCTCGGAGGAGCAGTTTGCTGAGTCTTCTCCTTTTGCAAAAGCTTCGCCATAAAATTCATATACGTTGTCTGTGGTTCTTTTATGAAGGTTCGAGAAAAATACCTATCAAGATTCAATGCTTATGGTGGGATTTTTAGGCTCAACCTAAACTCTAATTTCAGTTTTGATTAGAATTATTTTTTTTCTTTGTTTGAATCAATCAGCAATTTGTTTTCACTCGATTTTAAAAAATAAACGAATAAGCTTCCCACATGCATAGAAATGTTTAAAGCAGCAGGTGTTAAAATGTCCAAAATCTTACATGTCCTCGATTCTCTGAATTTAAATCCACATATTAAAGTTGTATTTCATCTGTTTTGCCAGTGGTTTTAAAAGTTTGCTTTATTTTCTTATTCACTTTCTATTAATTTGAAATATTTATCTCTGTTTTGGGTCTATTTGTCATGATGGGTTTAACGGATTTCACCCACATGCAGGAACACCAAAGAGACGGATGTAAAAATGAAAAGTTTTATTTACAGCAAGCAACAATTAAAGGAAAGCTGGTCCAGAAAACTGCTCGGCTGCTCTCGGTGCACTGAGAAGATAAGAGAAGCTTGGTGAGTTCAGGTGACTGGGAAACGGGAGGTTGTGAATGAGAATTAAGTAAACTTACTGGCTCAGTGCGTTCGAACGGCTTGGAGGGGGTTGGTTGGTCCTGGAGTTCTTTCTAACCTATAGATTTGCTTCTCCGTGGAGCTTGGTGGTTCGGAGAGTGACGTTGGAAGGCGGACAGGGAGGCTTGTCCTTGAAAGCGACTGAGTCTAGGTGGAACGGCCGGTCGGAGACTTCTGAATGGCTGGCAGAATCTTACAGTAACAGGTGAGGTTTGGCTTTCAGGCATCTATGGGGCAAGATCCCATGACGTCGTGGGAGAAACCAGTGGTCAGGCAACCGGATGTGGAAGGATCCTGAGGAGAGCAAAAACCCACAATGAAGCACAACACAAAAAACAGGCAGATCTCAAAAGCTCGGAGCAAAACTCTGAGGGGCCGGAGGTACCATCTAAGGTTGACACTCTGGCGTTGAAGTACCGGCGTTCCACCCTTCTTATGCTGCCGTCAATTAGATGATCAGCCTCCGGTGAGAGGATGACATCATCAATGAAACCACAGCCCGCCACCTCTCGGACTCCATCTAGTGGGGAGATAACTCAGCAACCAAAGGACCACCTAAAAAAACCCCAGAACCTAACACTATTTACTTTTTTGTCATAAAGAAAAAAAAAGGAAGGTGGTTAGATGATATCTGGAGAAATCGTCATGAATGCTCATTAAATCAAAGTTTGATCTGGAATCAAAATTGAGATGTTGCATTAATAAAATACAGATGGCTCATTTGTGTTTATGCATGACTGTGTGTGTACGAGCGATTGTGTGCAGAGGCGTTCTAGTTTTTGTGTTTGTTTTTTTACTTTTGAGTCATAGCTTTTCAAAATCACTATAAACAAACAAAGCTGGTGTTTGATCTTTATTTTACCGATACATTACATAAATAGTGACTAAAAGGTTGAAGTTTTTCTATTCTGTCAGTTCCTCATGCATCAAGGAAGCGTGTGTCCTAAAGATATTTTTGTCTTTTTCTTTACAATAGCACATTCTTACCTCTCTGCAGATGTATTTCTTGCAAAAGGAAGAGATTTTAATTGAAATTTCTACTTGATCTGTGGGCCCAGAAGGGAATGGAGAACATTATTCATACTCTCTGACAGAGTTGCAAGCATTTAGTGCAAACTTAAACGCCATCAGGGAGCCAGTAAGTGTTAGAAGATGGTTGCATGTGACAAGAGGACACTCTTTTTCTATTTTTGTGGTAGAACAACTTCATGTGGTCAGTGTTTTAAAAGAAGGAAGTAGAAGGAGGGTTGGACTGTGACACTAAATGAAGATATGTACCGTCTCAGTTCCCCATTTTCATTAAACTTGTACTCTCTGCTTGTCCTTCTCCACTCACGCTCATACAGAACAAGTCAGATCTTGTAGGTTAGGATGGGGAAAACCTCACTCTGTTGGGTGACTTTACTTTGTGAGTACAATTTGTGTGTGTGTGTATGTGTGTATGGCTGAAATGGCAGTGTGTTTATCAAATGTATAATATGTCTCAGTAAGTTATGATGTTTAATGTCTAAAATCTGCTTTTTAGTGCTGCATATGGTCTTCAATTTTGGACATGCACAAGGTGACGTAACGTCTTTTTTTTTTATCTGTTACTCTGGATCTTCACACTAATTTTACTCTTAAACCTTTTCCAGTTGAATATGTTTTGGCATAACACAAGCAGCCTAGCATTCATTGTTTACATCTTGTGTTTTTTGTTGTTTAATCTAGATGTTCAGTTGACCCATGACCCCAGTTCATCCACTTTATTTCTTGGAGAGTCCGTTACCTTCACATGCAACATGACAGCAGGATACGACTCTAACTGGAGCTACGTATTCCACCGAAACGGTCAACACATTGTCTCCAAGTCAGATGTTTCAAAGTTCCTTCAACTCGACCTAACGACCGACCTGAGCGGGCGATACCAGTGCTCCGCTTATCATAAGGACTCGCCAGGGTTCATCAAGCAGAGTAACAACATCACGCTTTCTGTGGCAGGTATGTTCACGTTACCGTCTTTGCAGTCGGGTTTGGCATCAGAAGCATCACAAGCTTAGGCATCTGACATAGAGTTTGGATAGAGAGTGAAGTTTGAGTTGTCTTGCTTCAAGTTTCCTTAACCTGGGAAGTCTGCATCCTGTTTGATGATTTCATTTGTAAATTTCATGTTGGAAATGTTGAAGTTATGAACTTCAACATTTCGTATGTTGGATCCAACATTCATTTGGAATGAATGTTGGATCCAACATTCATTTGAGCAGGATGATGTCAGTGTTGAGGGTGGGAGGGGACATACATACATTAACTACATATATGCATTTTTCCTTGAATGGTATTGTTGACTCAAGACCTTCGCTTAGAGGCGGGTCTGGAGGGGGAGCATATGCGGCCATGTTCCAGCACTCATAGATAGTATCAGCTTTTCTGCTGCTGTTGAACTGACCACAATGAAGTCATTTTGAGTAGTTGCAGACCGAGTTGCACAGCTAAGTCTTTTACAGAAGTGACAAAAAAAAAAAGCAGAAATGCTCAAGCTGTAGAGCTTGAGCAGGTAATGAAAACATTGCATGCTGTTTGCACACATCCTCTGCAATATCATTTTCTTCTTAATTCAAATTGTTTCTCAACTCCACTAAATAACCTCTGCAACATCTTCGAATACTGTTAGAAAAAAAGAGTGTTTGAGATTAAACTGATATTGTGAGAGATATTGTGAACATCTCTTTCCTATTTGATGTCGTCTGAATGTTTGCTAAAAATCTGGAGCTTAACACAAAAACAGAACTGTGACTGTTTGACAGTCACAAAATACAACTAGGACGATAAGAAGCCAGCTTCCTGCCTGACCAGAAGGTGTCATAGTTGGGTTATTTCTGTTAAGCTGTTCTCAACTCTAGGGTTTCCATGGAAACATAAAGGAGATAAATCATTCTAAGATGTCTTAAAGTAAACATGCTCTGAGATAGACATGCACTTTTTGCGAGTAGGCCAGTAGGCAGTGCCTGTTCTGCTTACAATGATCACATATTATTGGCTAAATGCCAGAATGGGATAATTTCTTATTTCTTTACTCATATTTGAAAATATATGCATCCTAACATTAATATGCATTTTCATGATTGGCACGATTGTCATAATTTTGTACATTTCAGCTAAATGGAGGCCCAACTTTGGATAATAAATATTTTCCTCTCGTACAAAGTTTTTCTTTTCTTGTAGTTTTGTGGTTATACTCTTGTCACTTCTGACCGTTGTCTGACCGAGACATCTGCTGTTCTCTTCCTCAGTGTCAAACTAGGACTGCAGGAGGGTTAAAGCACATCTTAAGCATATTTTCCTTTTGCGAAGTCACCTATCCAAAGAAACCTTTGAACTTTCAGAAATGAGAGAGTATAGAGTAAAGAGGAGTGGACTGAAATCCCTCCTGAGATTTCTGGAAACTTGGTAACGCTAGGGTTTTACCACCAGTTACTCATATTTTGTTTGAGGATCAACTACTTATTTCTCTCAGTGAAATGCTAATGAATTCACAAATTCTGACTTTTATTTAACGTTTATACATATAAATAATGTAAAATAATGAATTAAGTATGCAGCCTAAACATAATTTTTTGATGCTGTTATTTTTAAATATCTATAATAATAATAATAATGTAAAACAAAACTGCTTTTAAATAAATCAGCCAACAGGCCTACAGCTACTGTGACTGCAGACAGGAAGACCATTTCAGAGGACAGACCGACTGAACTTACCTGTTCAGTTCAAGACTCTGCCGGATGGAAGTATGACTGGTTCAGGCACAGATTCTCTGAAGGCCAGATTGAAAGCAATGTTGCCAAAAACACCATCAACATCCACCGTGGAGGCATCTACTGGTGCAGAGGAAGAAGAGGAAGCCCAGATTTCTTGACTGAGCCCAGTGAAATGTTCTACATTGAGAACACATGTGAGTTTCACAACATGAAGAAAAGAACATGAGCTGAACAGTGTTGTTTGGCATTCACAGCTTAATTTTTTTTCTGTACTCAAACCATAATCAGTGTCCAACCAGGCAAATGTTGCTTTGCAACATGACTGGAGTCAGATATACAGCGGTGAGGCAATATCCATGAGCTGTGAGATAAAGGGAGGAGGAAACTCTAAGTGGGAATACGAGTGGAGAACAACAACTTCAAAGCCGCCATCAAGAGAGAGAACAGTTCATATTAGAGCCTCTGTTTTCTCCAGTGGTGACTTCTGGTGTAGGGGGAGAGCAGATCCATTTTCCTCAACCGAGTGGAGCCAAACATGCCATCTGAGAGTATCAGGTAAGTATTTATTTTCGTTTTTTTGTGTGTCTTTTGGTAATTTTTTCAGCAAATGATGCTTTATTCTCACCACAAATAAACCACAGATAAACCAAGACCCACGGTGAGGGCCGATAAAAGACTCATACCAGTAGGGGGCAACGTAACGCTCACCTGCTCTGTGGACAATCCGACCGAGTGGAAATACTACTGGTTCAGACACACTGGCAACATTTCTGAAGTTCAGACCGTTGACGAAGGAAAATCAGAAAATGTCATCAGTATCTCTCAGGGAGGAGTGTACTACTGTCAGGGAGGAAGAGGAAGCCCAGTCTTCTTCACTGAAGAAAGTCATCGGATCAACATTGAGAAAAGAGGTAGTTATGGTGACGTTCATGGCTGTTAGCATGATCCATGACTAATCTTTAATTAACCACTTTTTCCTCACCTGTATTGTGTTTTCACAGTTTCCAATATGGCTTCTGTTTCTCTGAGGCCTGACTGGCCCGTGATTTACTCTGGAGAGACGATCACTGTTAGATGTGAGATTTCTGGAGGTAGAAACAACGAATGGGTTTATGAATGGAGCAAGCCAATATCAGATACATTACCAACGAATGAATACCGAATTGTTGATGCATCTGAGTCCAGCAGTGGGAACTACAGGTGTTTGGGGAGAAACAAGCAGGATCTGTATTCATCGACCGAGTGGAGCGACATCACGACAGTCACAGTTTCTGGTGGGAATAAAATTCATCTTGACCCAGATCCCATTATTTTCATTATAGTGTAAAACATAGACCTTTTTGGTTTCATCTGTACTTACTGTTATAAAAAAGATATTATTTATAGACAGACCTCGAAATGTTGTTTTGCTGCAGCGCAAGAACACAATTCTACCTTTTAATTGTAGTACGAATGTAGTATTTCAGTGCAGTGTTAACAAACACTTGCTTGTCTGAAGACTTTTGGTGAGTGACTTCAAATGAGACAAGAGTCTTCTTACACCTGTCCAAATAAACTGGGCACATTCTGGTGAGAAAGATCACCAAGAATCCAATCCTCCCATCTTAACCAAACCATTGCTAAAACCTTCTGTCGATTTGGTCTTTGTGGAAGTGTGGCTTGATGAACATAGTGGCATTGTTGAATTTTGCCAAAGCATTCCTTACAGAGTGCCATGAACATGAGAAATACCATTGTGGACTGCTCATCTCACAAACAATAACCTTTTCATCAAGCATGCTGGAAGAAGCTGTCTACTTTGGAGAAGTTTTTCTGCATAAATGGAGGGATGACAGTTGACAAATATTCAGAAATGTCTCACGAAAATTGTTTGAGAGTGCCTTACATTTCAGACTAAAGGAAAACCTTGTAGATTTTTCTTTTAATCAAAAATTTAGGAAATAAATATCAGTTTGGACAACAGTCTGGAGTGGTGTAGCAGGACCCTTGAATTATTATTTTTTTAAATACAGAGTGAATGTCAGTTTTGTTCCTACAACACTTAACGAGCCTATTAGTTTAAACACTAAGAATATTGAGTTTGATAGTTGAAAGCATTTATTTCAATGTCATTAAGAAACTGATGTTTAATTTGCAGCTGCAGTGTTTTTTAGTGTTTATTTTTGTTCTTTTTGTTCTTTTTTAACAATAGTTTACCTCTTTATCTCAACAGAGCAGAGACCGAAGGCTCAAATTATTCCTGACAGAGACTCAGCAGGGGGCACTGTGACCCTAACCTGTTCTGTTAAACCATCTTCATCATCATCATCTAGTTGGACTTACTACTGGTACAGAGTCGAGATCGCCTCTAAACCTGTGGAACTGAAATCTGATACAAACGGAGAACTCGTTACGTCAGAGAATGGATTGTATTTCTGCAGAGCAGGAAGAGGACGTCCAGTTTACTACACAGAGTCCAGTCAGTCAGTTACTGTCGACATACCTGGTAGGTGTTTCAATGAGTTAGTACATCGATTTTTGAGGTTCATACAGAAAATAATCCTTATCAATTTTTTCCTTTAATTTGGAACAGCGACAGACAAACAGAGACCTGTTGTGACTCAGCAGCCAAACTGGTCTACGATGTATTATCATCGTGAGATCATTCTGAGATGTGAGATTCAGGGACAACCTACAGATTGGGTTTTTGAATGGATTTCATCCAGTGGGGATGCACCATCAACCCAAAATGACATACTTAGTTTAGATTATTCATTTTCTAAGTACTACTGGTGTAGAGGCAGGAGGAAAAGTGATCCACATGATGTCACTTGGTGGAGCGCTCCCTTTACAAGCAGATATGCTTCGTGTAAGTTAAGTAACATTGTTTTTTTATGTTAAACTAGATCACTCATTTAAATTCTTCTGTTACTGAGAAACTTTCTTCAACAGCACCAACGCCAGTCCTCACTGTGTCTCCATCATGGCTGAGTCCTGGAGCCTCAGTGACTCTGAGCTGTGAGGTGGAACATCCATCTGCAGGATGGAGGTTCTACTGGTATAAAGCTGTTCCTGATTTATTACCTATTATGGAGTTTGCTGCACGCAGACGTAGGAGTTTTTACTTTCCCAGTGGATACAGGTTTGAAAACCTGCCTGGCACTATCAAAGGGACTGTAGAGAACTCCTTCATCATTCATGGACAGAAACAAACAGCAGGGTTTGCATGTAGAGCTGGAAGAGGAAACCCAGAGCATTTGACTGATTACAGTGAACCAAAGTTTGTCTGGTCTGCAGGTCAGTCTTGCTTCTTTTCATCCACATGTTCTACATTCACTCAGTTTAGAGAACACTCAGTCCAAGTAAAACATGTTTAAAAATACAATTGACAAATTTTGGTTTAAGATGAACAAATTGCATATAGGCAATATTTTCTATGCAATTTAGTTCACTGTGACAAAAGCATGTAAAGTAAGTGTTGCATGCTATAATAGCATTTTTTAATTAATGTTGTTCTTCAGATCCTCATCCAGCAGCATCTCTCTCAGTGAGTCCTGACAGAGAGCAACACTTCACCTCTGAGTCTGTGACACTGAACTGTGGAGGAAACTCTACTGAGTGGAGAGTGATGACTCCTAGCAGAATTTATGCCTGGTCTTCACTATACAGCTACTCCGAGAAAGTAAATGGATTCACAACAGAAATGATAGCTTACCGGCCCTCTACTGCAGTGTACTGGTGTGAGTCTGAATCAGAGGGGTGCAGCAATGCAGTTAACATCACAATACATGGTTTGTTTTGTTTATTTCTTGTTTTGATTTAATATAAATTGTAATATTTCCTCACTTGTTCATAGTCCTAACTTAGAAATGTTGTAATTGAGTAAAAGAAGAAATTTGCATCTTGAAATTTTAGATAATTAAAAAATAGATGACACTGTACATTATAAATTATCAAATATTCTCAATAGTTTTTAATACAATGATCTCCGTCTTACATAAAGGTCTGCTGTTTTCCAGATGGTGATTTAATCCTGGTGAGTCCTGTACATCCCGTTAATGAGGGAGATCCTGTCACTCTTGGCTGCGAACTGAGGACAGGGAACTTCACGTCCACTGTGGGATTCTACAAAAATGATAAACTTATCCAGAACACAGTCAGAGGAGAGCTGAGTATCCCTGCAGCGTCGGCTTCAGACGAAGGTTTCTACAGGTGTGAACATTCAGGAAAGGCGTCTCCACAGAGCTGGGTGGCAGTGAAAGGTGGGTTTTATGAATGTACTTTAAATGTTTTTCATCGCCTTCCACTTTGACATTGAATAAAAATGTGTAACTCTAATTTGTGCCTCCGTTTTGTTTCTTAGCTGTTTCTGCTTTGCCTGTAGCTTTAACTTTAATTTTACTGCAAAGACTTTTACAGGAGAACCAAAAACAGGCAACAATAAGACAAAGCTGCTTGTCTCATTATAATATGAAAGAAGCTCACGCTTTTATATGCATGTGAACTCTTTTTTTCTTTTTGCCATCTAAAAATCATGTTCTCTTTGAAACATATTCTTTATTTTCTTGACAGCATCAAGTTCTTCTCTTCCGGAGTCGCTGATTATTGGATTAGTTGTTGGTTTCCTGCTGACTGTCCTCCTCGTCATCGTGTTGGGTCGGTACATTACAAATGTTTTCTGCCTGTTCTTGAATGTCAACACAGTCATTATCTTACTTGTTCTGTATGAAGTTATGTATTTTTTTGTCCACAATCTCTTTATGTGGTATATTAACTTTCGGTCTCTTCTGCAGCAATTTTACGCAACAGGTAAGCAAACCTTTCTTTCGTTTTTGCCTTTTACTACAGAGTAATGCTGGAAAGATCTTTAAGTTTGAAAAATGTATAAGCAAAATGACTGTTTTCCTAAATTAAATGTGTAAATATATATATATTTATATATTTCAGGCTTTCTCAGTGTCACAGATCCGAGACCTCAGGCACAGCTCCTCATCAACAGGTTGAAACGCCAAACCAGATATACTCATCTCTCCTTCAAGGTCAGTCCTCACTAAAGTTCCAATAATTATTTCCATTAAGCCTGATATTAACGATCCACTGCTGCTTTCGCTGTAATAATAATGTCTTTATATATACATTGGCATCCACTCATTTCTTCAGCACAACCCTAAACTCAGCTCACAGTTTAGTCCTAAACCGAACCCCTAACCCAAAACCAGCATCTGATATGTGGCCCGTGCTTTCAGCCCCATAATCAGCAGAGGGTCCTCACAATGTAGTATTTATTGGATAAATGGGTCTTATGCTAAATAAATGCTAAAACACACAAATGAATATATATGCATAACACATGTATCCAACATAATAATCATGCTGGAACCATTTAGAGGCTAAATTAGAGACATTGTGGTTTGTCACTGTCTTCATTTCCACCCCGTAGGTGATTCTGCCGTTTATGAGACAATCAGAAAATCCGGTCAATGGTAGGAGTATAAACTGATTCATGAAGGATGACTGTGTATTTAAAAAAAAATGACTTTTAGTAAAATAAAAATGTAATCCTTTCAGATCAAAGAGTGAATGAGGACAAGAAAGTCAAACCTCGCATCCCGCTCAAAATGAAAGGTAAGTTCACTGAATGTGGGATGTTAGAACCAGAGCTGACTAAATAGAAAACAAAACAACTACAGGTTCTGTAATAATAATAATACTAATATAATTAGGATGTGGAAGAGAAATCTGACTACATTGATGTGAATTTAGACTTAGCGAGTGAAGTTTTCCTGTTTATTCTTACTAAATATTCTGGTGCAGTTTATAGGATTCTGTTGTATTATTTTAGCCTTCAGGTCACTTTGGCCCTGGTCATTCTGTACACTTGTCTTCTCTCCATATCTCGGTTGCATACTTGTAAACAAACCATCAGGTTTATGACAGCATAGTATTCAAGTTTTATTCTTAGACCTGACACACTTCATATCATTTATTGTTCCTTTTTTTGTTTCAGATCCATAAAGTTTGCCATCTGAAGTGAGAAATGGAACAGAGGAGAGTTTTCCTAATAAAGATGTTAATTAAAATCATTGTGATTTTGTGGTACTGTTGCAGCATACTGATGAACCAGCTGAACAAATGCATGTGTTTTCAGTTAACTATTACATATTCATGAATGTTATGCTTATCTTGATGGTGCTGGATTATTATAATCTCAAAATGTCACTATAAAAAATGGAGCAGTTGAATGAATTTTAAATATGAGCTTCCATGCTAGGTATTTTTTTATTTCTTTTTATTGTATTTTCCTTTTATATTTCAATAGCGTTTTATGAAAATACCCTATATGTGATTTCCACTGTTTTGTTTGGCCGTCTTTAGTATCTCCTCCAGCTGGACGTTTGTGGTGTAAAAACATGTATTGTCTTCATAGCTATTCATTATAACAGAAAAAGTATAATCTCAATGTATAATAAAGTTAAAAGTTTTTTTTTTTTGCTTTTCATAAAGCACTGTGGGTTGTATCTGTTTTCAAAACGTTCACATCCGACAAGACATTAAAGGTACGGTACGCACATTAACACAAATCAGTGAAATCAGGTGATCTGTATTTTTGCACAAGAATATATTAAATAGCAAGAATGACAAAGCATCAAAGAAGAACATATCTTAGGTACATGACCGACACCTGTTTCAATCTAAAACAGTTTGTATCTTTAGTATTATTCCTTTTATTCTTTTTTTTTTGTTTGTTTTTTAAGAATAAATTAAATTGATCTGTTGCATTATTTTCCATTCAATGAAGCCATGGACTCTCTCTGTCTGCCTTTGTGGCTCCAGTCATGTCACAGTCATCCATCAGCTCATCTGAGACACAATTACTGACTCCCTCATCACTGACCCAGAATCAGAAATCCAGAGGGCGGTTTTAGTGCAGCACCAACCAGATGAAATGATTTTAAGCCTCAGCTCTCTCCTGGATCCAGCTCTGTTCATCCTGGTTGGTGATGGCCAGCAGGTTATTGTGAAGGTTATTAAAATGAGGCATTCTCCCAGTTAATCTGCTCCTTGATCAGCATCGCTATCTGTTGAAGAGAGAATAAATACGTGCTGCTTTGCTGGAGTCATGACCTCATCTTCGATTTTAGTCACTTAATATGCATCAGCTAATCAGCCGTGGCAGCAAGAGTCCCACAAACGCTTTAGACTGAACAAGTTACAAGATAATAACCAGACCAATCAGTTTCTGTGACTTCTCAGTAATGTCACAGTTTCAAACCCTCAGTCTTTTCTCACAAAGCTGCATTTAAAAGGGATGTTGCTTCTGTGGTCTTTAGAAAAAAAAAAATCAAGACAATACCAAACAAAAATATAGCTTAGACTGAGGTAAAAATCGCGCATGGTTGTGTGTCTCTGTGTTGCCCTGCGACAGACTGGCGACCTGTCCAGGGTGTACCCCGCCTCTCGCCCGGAACGTTAGCTGGAGATAGGCACCAGCACCCCTCCTGACCCCACTGAGGGACAAGGGTGTTCAGAAAATGGATGGATGGATGGATGAGGTAAAAATCAAGGCTTGAGAAATGTGGTCTCCAGAGGGGTCAAGACCAGCATCACTTTAGAGTGACCACAGTGATGCTCTCAAGCTGGAAGCATCTCTACACAAGCAGCAGAAAACTCACTGGGCTCTGAATAACCACAGAGTCCAGTGGTTCTGGCCAATGAGATGAGGCTGCTTCATCTGACATGAAAAAAGTTACAATTTCAAAATCACAACATTTTTCCATTTTGTCGTTCTTCCATTACGGAAGGTTTTGTTTTGTTTTCTTTTCTTGTTTGTCTGGTCAGAGATAAAGTGCAGGTCGAATCCCACCAGGTCATGAGGAGCCGCAGTGAAAACACAAGTTTCCTGTTAGATGTAAACTTTATCAGTTTAGCTTAATGTCATGTGCCAGCACTGAAGTAATCACATATGACCGCGCACGCAAGATGGGAATAAGATTTCAGCATCACACCTGTGATCTAAAAACAGCTTCCAAAGATAAGTTGGCTATGACTATAGAGATAATGGTGATAAACTAATTTCACATGTCTGTCCTAATAGTTCTATTTGGACAGCGGTACCTCTGACAGCAACACGTCATCATGGCATGAAGGTGAAGATCAGACCACAATTCAGCAAACATTTAAGAAGCAAATCATCTGTTCACATCAGAGCATGCTAAAGAAAATGCTACGGTAGGATTTGACAAACTTGTGACCAACATTTCCTCTTGCTATCAGTATATGAACATGTTACAAGAATGTGAAACTGTGTCATACATTTTCTAAGTTAAGAACATAAAACATCTTACTCCAAGGCAGGTTTCCTCCATTACTGACGTGCAAATGAAGACGTGCTGCATCTCTGCTCACGGCCCCACAAAGCCGCTTCCACCGAAAAACACAGCAGCAGATGAAGTCTGACCACAAAGCAGGAAACAGGTCTGTGGTTGACAATCGAATGACCACATATGATTAGATGACTTTAGTTTTAAATTATCACACAGCGAGCACACAACAGAAAATATATTTTAACAATCCCTCTTCATTTAGATGTAAAACATTTCAAACTACCATTTTCTGTTGTGATTTTTGAGGGTCAGGTTCGGACTGATCCTGTGTGACATAGTAGTGATAATCATTCAAAAACAGCATGTGTCACGCTAGAGGTTAAAATGTATTGGCGTCAAAGCAGGAAGTACAAAAAAAACCGCAATTGTGAGAGGTGTGAAATTCACAGAAGAGGAAGCACTAAGCTGGCTCCGTGGTTATCATTAGTCTCCTGTTCAGCTGCTCTGGTTCCCGTCTGAAGGATGTTCCAGACCGTCCTCTGTGTGCTGGCCTTACTGTGTAAGTACGCACTTTACTTTGCTTGAACAGCGTCGGTAGGTGTCATGTAAAAGCAATCAAATGAAGTGGTGTTTTTGTTTTCTCGTATTTCTCAATAACCCTAAGTATGTCATGCTTGGGTGACAAAAACTGGCATCCGTATTACACACTACTTGTTTTCTTTCAGAATTCACAAGTTATTTTAAGTCAAAGCTCCGTTACCGTTTTGGAGTGGCGTGGCCAAAAACCATGTATTTGAATCTGATAGCTGAATTTTGGAGGGCAATTAAAATGTGGATTATGACCTTCAAACTTTGGAGGTTTTAGGCTCATTACCAAAAGATAAATGGTCAAAACAGAAGCAGCAAGCAAAAACATACATTTAAATGTAATCCCAATTGTAATGTCAGTGGAGATGTTTCATTTATTGTTAAGTTATATTCACACTTTTGACAAGTACTTTCACTAATAATATGTGAATATAAAACTGAGGCGGCAAAAATACTTTACATTGTATCCATGCATTATTTTTGTTGCTACGTTTACAAACGAGTTCACCTGTCAGGAATCATTTTCTTTCAGACAAAGTTTCTTCATTGGAGCTTAAACCAGTCCTGACTGTGTCTCCATCATGGCTGAGTCCTGGAGCCTCAGTGACTCTGAGCTGTGAGGTTGAACCTTCATCTGCAGGATGGAGGTTCTACTGGTATAAAGCTGTTCCTGATTTGTCACAGAAGAGCTACAGCTATGAGCTGCTGCCTGGTGGCGTCGCTGGGACTATGAAGGACTCGTTCATCATTGATGGACAGAAACACACAGCAGGATTTGCATGTAGAGCTGGAGGAGGAAACCCAGAGGATTTCACTCAGTACAGTGAACCGAAGTTTGTCTGGTCCACAGGTCAGTTCTGTTTCTGTACCATCACCTCTGAAACATAAACTTGATGTAACAACTTAATCTATGTTTTGTGAGCCATACAATATCCAGGGGGCTAACAAAATGGTATTTAACATATAAATATGTTTAATAATATTTTGTTCCTATAATTGTTGTCAACTTTAACCTACAATACAAGATGTACCTTATGATGTCACTAATCTGACAATGTAAGAACATTAAACTGTTAAATTTTGACAATGATTAGGACAGAGGAACTGAGATGGTTTTGAGTTAATATGTCCGACTTTTGCTTCCTGTCTGTTTTGACAGAATTACGGTTATTTATGTAGTTTTGCAGTCATCTATTCTCTGTTGCTAGGGTTTACGTTATTGTTGAGCTGTAGGACACTTTTAATTGGAGCTGTGTTTTCTCTTTCATTTGAAGATGTTGCCTCTTATCTTCTAAAGATAAACTGGGCATGAAAGCTGCTGTGAGACTGATTTGTAATGGTCTTTTTCTAGCATGTTTGTTTTGGATCAATCTAAAAAGTGAGCAATGTGTTGGGAGGAAGCCCTCATGTTTCGTACTGTGTTTTCATGTCGGTCAACATCATGACCAGTTGAACAAAACAAAACCAGGCACAGTTTCTTTTAGATCTTGACTCTTTTTGTGTCAGGACATAAACTATTTGTTGTTTTTCTTTATTCAGAAGTTGAAACAACAGCGACAAAATGAAAAAGCTGAGTACAGACAACCATTTATTGTTTCTTGCAAAACAATAATAAGCAGCAGAACTTGAATGACTGTTCCTGCATGACTTTAGTCTCTAAAGTTGAGGAGGAATGTATCCCCTCCTCATTACAGGACGACTATGTGAGTTCATTGAGGTTTGCAGACATTCGTTTCTGCAAATTGCTTGGGGTCTCGCCACTTCCTTCTGATCTGATTGTCATGTGTGTTCTTGTTTTTTTTACGTCAACCACAGTAGAAGCCAGCTTTGGTATAAGTCAGCATAGGAAGGCCATGCAGCATAGCATAGCCTTCCTACGCTGCGTAGCATGTAGGGCTGCCACCTTTCAGAAATAAAAAGGACGACTAATGCGCATCGTCCTAGTCTTGTAAGCGGGGAGGGGGAAGACTAGGGTTACCTAGGCTAGGGCAGTGGCGCAACTGCACATTATTCAGGTGGATGCGAAAACATAAATCGGCGCCCCCCCGAGGCGGGGGTAAAATTCGCTACATGTACCTTGTTATGTGCGAGAGGTGAAGGAGCGTGAGGAGCGCTGAACTGTATGGGAAAACATAATCAGTGCGTCGCCCCCTCCAGACGGGGTTTTGGCGCCCCCTCTGGTGCTGCGCCCCTATGCGTTGCATACGCTGCATACCCACTTTTTGCGCCTCTGGGCTAGGGTTACCAAAGGACCAAGGGGGGACCAACAAATAGTGGGTCCCACCACTGTTGTATTGTCTTTTTCTCTCCAGTGTAATGGAATAAGATGGTAAAGCAGAAACTTGCTAATTGTTGTCTCTCTAACATAAAAAGGACAGTGTGTGGTACAGAAGTGAACCTGTGCGTCAGTCATGACCGAGCAACAGGAAGTAATTTTGAAAATAGAAAGCGTTACAACAAGCCATTGAGGGTAGCCTGATAAAAACCAGCCCTGCTATTACACAGAGGGCCTGGGCTCTCTGCTGTTGAGAAACAAGAGCTTCCTTTAGATGTGGACTGTGTTGAGGGTTCAACATTTGCCCATGACATACCGGACATTGCCTACGCTGTTAGCAACCGCCGCTCCACCGCTAAGAGAGAAGAACGAGGCAGCTGTTAATGGTAATTCAGTATTTGGCTTTGTTCACTTCCTCTGCTACCATTACTGAAACTACAGGTCTAAAACAGCGCAGTTCACAACTTCGAGGCTCAAGGGGAGAAAACCCAGAATGATTTGGAAAGAAGATTTTTTTATTTTTTTTATTTTTTTCCAAGCAGAGTTGCAGAGGTGGGCAACTAAGCTGAGGATAGAAGGTTGAGTAATTGAATCTGCACATCTAGACACAACATCTAGGGCGCATGTGTCAAACTCGAGGCCCGTGGGCCAAATCTGCCCCGACATAGTGGCATATGTGACCCTCTGGATTCTAGACTGAACACTAAGTGTGCTTAAAAACTATTTTATCAATCACATCAGTGCAGTTTTGATCTGTTTACTGCTAGATTATATCAATCAGTCCCTCTAGAATTACTGTGGAAATTCACTCAAAATTAACAACTTCCCACACTTTTTTGCACTAATAAATTATTGGGACTATATTGTAGATTTTTGTCAAAAATTGTCAAAAACTTTCTGACTTGTACTAAACAGCTGCTTCAGCCTTATTTGATGTCAGATGATAGTCCATGACCTACACAGCGAGTAATAAAAAGTTGCTCTTACTGTCATAAATAAACATAAATATTACAAATTAGTACCACCAGCACTTTGATTTTTATTGCAAAAAAAATCCCAAAAAGAATCATGAAATCCTGGTGGGAAAATATGTTCAATTATATTATTTAATTTTGAGAATTAAGAGCTAAATTTCACTCCTTGCTACGGTGAGGGAGAAATTATCGTAATAACCCGATATTGGCTGGAAAGCGGAACATCTCCCTTTCAGAAACCGATGGAATTTTTCAGACAGCACAACGTGTCGCGGAATTATGGTACTGCAAATTTTGCTGCGTCTCCATGGCTACATTTAGTCTGGAAGGGTTAAAAACATTATTAGTGAATAAGAAGTGGAGGGAGACCAATAATTTAAATAAACACTTCATGTTTATTTCCCATTACATTCTATATTCCAGATCCTCATCCAGCAGCGTCTCTCTCAGTGAGTCCTGACAGAGAGCAACACTTCACCTCTGAGTCTGTGACACTGAACTGTGGAGGAAACTCTGCTGAGTGGAGAGTGATGAAGTTTTCAGTAACAGGTCATCTGATATATTTAAGAATCTGTTGGGCAATGACTGGATCTTTATGTACCATCAATCGGACTCACTCCGATAAGTCAGTGTACTGGTGTGAGTCTAAATCGGGAGAGTTCAGCGCTGCAGTCAACCTCACCGTACATAGTATGATTTTTATGTTTTTCTTAATGCTTGATGAAATTGTATGACATAAAATGTTAAATACGGATCAAAACACACTCAGTTTATTGTCTGTTCTAATTGTCTCCAGCAGCTGATTTCTGACTGAAGCTTCATTTTCTCTGTCTGGTTTCCAGATGAAGATCTTCTCCTGGTGAGCCCCGTCCATCCTGTGACTGAAGGAGCTTCTGTTACTCTGAGCTGCAGACTGAGAGGAGAAAACAAACTTTCTGATGTGATTTTCTATCATAATGACAAACTGATCCAAAATGACAGCAGAGGAGAGCTGAAGATCTCTGCAGTGTCTCAGTCAGATGAAGGTTTCTACAAGTGTGAACATTCAGGAAACGTTTCACCTCAGAGCTGGATGGGAGTTAAAGGTAAGAAATAATCTATTGCTGGACATTAGTTATTGTATTGTGTTTGTGTTTTCAGTTTTAAATTTATTGTTAATAAATGACTTAAAGTGCTGCCCAGACCTGAACACCCGTCCTTCCCAGTGCTGCTGGTCGCTGGACTCGGTGGACTCAGTGGAAAAATCCTAATCATCCTCCTGATTCTGCTGTCCCACTGCAGATATTTAAAAGGTGATTCATTTCTTCTCATGCTTTATGAAATCAGCTACTTGATGAATGTTTGTCCATCTTTTTTTTTAACATATATAAACAATTATTTCCGAAGTAAAATTGTTATGGAGACAAACACTGAGCTGAACCACTGAGGTTATGAAGTGTGAATATTTAACATCTTCATTCCCTACTATTTTAAATGTTTTCATGGTGGTTTTCTTTCAGGTCCATGAAGAGAAATGTATCATCAACAGATCAAGAAAGGCTTAAAAGGGGAAAATAAAATCATTGCTTGGCAACAGGAAGCAGTGAACTCAACTTCTACCTGATCAGGTGCATTTGTAGAATCTGCCCAACTTCTCCCACTGAAAGGTTTATTTTATGATTTGTTGATTGTTTTTTTTTTTGTTGTTGTTGTTTTTTTGGTTCTTTCTTGCATTAACTGATCTGTGCTGACCTTTGTTTTGTTATAGTTTTACCAAACTTAAAACTGGACTTATTCATGAGTCTTATTCAAATGTTCAATTTGTATCCCAGCTTAATATCTGTAAAAAAACAAATCATTTTTGCAACCTTGTATTAAAACTATGGTCAGCTCTTATTTTTCCTCTATAGCACTTTAATAATTTCTGGAATTATGTAACTAAATGGTCATAAAAGTTAGCTTGATTCTCCAAAAACAAGGACGTTCCACGCCTGTAAAATTGCAGCGAGTAATATGGTGATGGTGTTTTTAACGTTACGTGTATTGTAAAGATTTTATGTGTTACCCCAGTAGGGGGCACCACAGTACTGTTCTGCTGTGTTTACCTTTCTTGGATGGAAATATTGCTGAGAAATCCTTGAATCACTGAGAGAAGATAAGTAACCACTGAAACACACAATATGCCATCAGATCATGTAGCTACATTTCCTTTGACCCTCACTGACCGTATGCTGAGGTAAGACGTCTTTCAGAAGAGCAGCAGAGCTGGTGGTCTCTGACTCGCTGGTAGTAGTTTAGTTTCCTGTCCTTTAAGGGACACCGTAAATGCACCTTTTCTGTAAATCCAGACTAAATTATGTTTAGTGAACACACATCTAATAATGCTGCATATGGCCGCTCATTCTTCAGACTTGTTTTTTTGTTTCAAATGACAAAACATTATTTCCAATGTAAACACATAGAGAAGACAAAATACAGCCTGTGGACTAGACCTAAAAGTATGACGTTTAGCTTCATACAGCCAGCAATGGAACCCAGAGAGGCTGCAGATCTCCTAGATGTAAAAGTTTAGGGTTAAATGAGTAAAAGAAATCAGCAACGCCACCGCAACAACAGGAGCCTCTGACCCCAGGACAGTCTGTAAGCGGCAGCGGCAGCAGAAGGAGGCAGACGGAGACACTGACGTCACGACGCAAGCATCATCATGACAGGTGGATTCCTGCTTATATACACATAAGCCGAAATTGGTCTTGTTAAAGTGGCAGCATGCTGCTACATTACCAAAGCAATTTTGTAGAAACTTCATTATTATGAACAATAAAAAGCAAGGAATTTAATTAGATTGGATTTACAATTCAATATATTTCACAGGGCCTTTTTCTAACAGTTGTATAGAGAGATGAAGCAACAGTGAAGCAGCAATATGTGAAGATTATGAGCAGTCTTACAGCTTCTGTGGGTTTTAAAGAGAACAGCCCCTCAGAATCAGAAGAGTAAATGCAGATTGGTTTCTGGTCATTATCAGTGTGAGCAGCTTTCTGAAATTAAACTGCTGCGACAACCCCAGCAGTGTACAAACCCACATACAAAACTTAACCGCATACTGCAGAGGAGATGCAGACTAAATGTTTAAAGAAGAAGAGAAAAACATAGCCCAGTGTTAAGATCATTTGCTTTATGGAGATAGTAGCACAAAGTACAGAGCTAAACATATTATGCTTAGAGAACTAAAAGTACAAACGTTCCAACTGTGCATTAAAATGCTGTTATTGTTAAATATGTTTTTCATCCTGGAAAAAGTCCCTCATTTTTTAAAGAGGTTGTTGTGACGTCCCATAGGTCAGTCTGCCTGTCCTTTGCTGCTCTTGAGTTTTGAGTGTTAGAAGTCTTCCACTAAAACAACTGTTCACCTGCCACATATATGGCATTCATGGAAGAGAAGGAAGAAGAAATTGCTAAATTGTCAACTTTTTCTTCCACTTCCAAGGTATTTGCCATTTTATGTTGGTCATCAGTTGCATAAAATCATGAAACTAAAGTTTGAACACTTCAGTAAATAACAGACAATTCAATGCAGTGGTCAAAATTGCATTACTACATTTTATTAATTAGATGAAGAAGAAAAAAAGTAGGATTCTCTACTATAAAACATATTGATTACTTCCAGCTGAGATATAAAGGTTCTGTTTTATGGGCCTTTTACATGACAATAACTAAGAGCATGAGAGCTTGAGCCAATCAAAATCAGGAAATGTGAATGTGTAGCATAGAGGGAAACCACTGAAGCAGTGTGAGAACTGTGCAAGAGAAAAGAAGGAAGCAGAAAGATAAAAATTTCATCTTGATAGCAGCTGTTTCATACTAAGAAGTGACTGGGCTTCTGGTTTCAGTCTGTCTATGGTTAAAAAGTTGAAGTACGTCTGAAGCAGTGACACATCATCGGTGTTGGATGTGAGGATGGGTCACTTTTTGCTGTCGGTGCTGGCCGTACTCTGTAAGTAGATCGCTTTGTCTTTCTGAAGTGTGCAGGTGGTGGAAAATGTTAGCAACGCTTACAATATGTCAGAGATTCATTACTTTTCCACAAAAAAGTTAACTGTGCAGAATTTCTGTTGCTTTAAGTTTTATTTTTCCTCAGGTTTTGTTTTAGGGTAAATTATAGATTCAGTTCACAAAATGAGAGTGTGGGGGATATTGGATTGACAAGAATGAGAAAAGATGAGATTTTGATATTTGGAAAACCAATCTCCTTTTTTCTGTCCTTTTTTGATCTGTGTCAAACAATTCAGTTCAGGATCGACCAATCAATGTATGTTATTTTACAAAGAAGTTTGTTCTAATAGGAATGAAGACAGCATCTCTCAAAAGATATTAAAACACTTTGAAAGACGTCAGTTATTATTTGTGAAAAAATGGGAGTGGTATTTAAAGTCATCAATAATTAATGGAAATGTTATCATTAAGTAACAAAGCCATTTCCTGTAATGGTGTAACAGCTCAATGGTGTTTAAAGCTTTACATGATAAGATTGTTAGGGTTCCTTTCTATCATCCTAATCTTTAGCTCCTTCGACTCATTCTATATCATTTTCAAGTCTGGACTTTGGCAGACTTGAAAATGTCTCCCAAAGTGAAACATTTTAAAACATTAATGTCACAAACCAGTTTGGAAAAATCTAAAGATTACAAAATATCCCAAGAGTATGAATAATTTGGTGCTTAACAGTTTGCATGCCATTCTTGTTTGTCACATTTTAGTGTGACGCTAATGCCAAAAATATGCATCTGTTCAATGCAAAACAACCCATTTCAGGTTTTCTCAGTCTTATAAGTATTTCAGATTTCAAACAAATGACAGTTAATCAAAACTGTGGAGTATTTTTAAACTTTTGTCTAAATCGTCTATCAACTACAGAAACATTACTGTATATTTATTTTCTTAGATTCATTACTTGCATCTCAGACATCAAATCTTTTATAACCAAAATGGTGACTCACAAATGATAAATAATTGATGAGATTTTTTTTTTTGGTGCTCAAATAACCTTGTGCAATCTGCCAGTGAGGGACACTAGAAGGTTTATCTTTTTCTATCTTTGTCAAGTATCTCTTGACTCTCTTCTCACAGTGCGTAGATAAAGTTAGCATAACTGTGAAGTCCTGTAGCCACAAAAAGACAGTGCAGACTGAGCTGTAGAGAAGTTTCAGTCAACTGCATAATTAGAAACAGTGGAGGAAGTTTTGACCACATACATTCTCAGAATGAAATAATAAGACGCACGATGGTAAACAGGTCTTTGTATCTAAATTCTATATTTTGGCTTGTGGACAGAGAATGTGTGCTACTTCTGTGATCATCGTCACATTGGTCTAATGTGAGCTATAGCATACTGCACCACACTGACCTGATGGTTATCGGTGGTGTTGCTCTGTTTGGTACATTTGGATTTGTTTCTGTTGAATCAAAACATCCTCACTGTATACCTAGGTGGGCCCCATATGGGGAAAAGGAGGGCAGTACCTCACAAGGAGGGCACTTCAATATCTGGCATCTTTGCAGCTTTAGATATAATGCAGTATGAAAAGATTAAAGCATTCAACTCTACACGTGGACTCATAATAATAGGCAGAATGAAATAGCTAACACAGTGAGAGTCGAGTCAATCTACAGCATATGAACTGCTCTCTGCAAGAAAAGCTTTGTTCTTAATAAAATATTGTCGTATCTTTAGTTCCTTACACCTGTATTGTGACAGTTATTAGTAGAACTGTAAAAAAGACGAAAACATCTATTCTAAAATTTTCACATTTCCTCTTTCATGCTTCATTTTTATACAATGTCTGATAAGCTCTGTGTTTTTTAGGTCTCAGTTCTCTTCTTGGGTGTGGAAAAACTCAAGGTAGCGTTTCCTTTTTTACCTGTCCATTAAGTCATTCTTATATCAAAAACAGTTGAGCTTTCATTCTGGTAACTTAACTTGTTTATTTTTTTAAAGAAGTACCTAAAAAGCTCTTATATGTTTAAAGCAGGGGTGCCCAAACTTTTTGAGAGCAAGATCTACTTTTTCTCTCACCAGCTGCCTGAGATCTACCTCATGACACAAAGACATAAAAATTGCAAATTAAACTCTATTGACTTATTTTAAATGCAAATATACATCAGTTATAGCAGAAATAATAAAGTGACAGAAAACCTAACGCAGTTTCTTCCTCAGTGAGATTCTGACACTGGGAGCAAGTTACTGGTTTCTCAGTCAGAAGCTGGTTGCAAACCTGATGCCAGCAGGTGTCAGTCAGTCATGGTAGATCTGAACTTTGGTTTGATCACCTCAGTATGAGAAACTACAGACTGATAGGAGGAACCAAAGAGCCCAGTAAAGGTAAAGGCAAATCTTCGGAAGTCGGGATATAATTAATTTAATTTCACATAATTATCCTGGTAGAATTTGTTAAAACTTAGTGAAAAATATTTGTCCTATTTGATGTTTGTTGTGACGTATAGTCACAAACGAGGTCATTAGTCCAATTTTGTCGTTTATTAAATGTTCAGAAACTACAGCAGGTGTGATGAGCCACAGCAAAGGTAAACAAAGGTAAAACAACCTGAACAGATGATCAACTCAAAACCACTCCTACCTTTTCACTCTTTCTCTCTGTCGTTTAAGCACACCCGTTGCACAACCTTTCTGCGATCGACCGGTCAATCGCGATCGACGTATTGGGCACCCCTGGTTTAAACTATGCAGTAACACCTGCATTACCTGACAGCTGCCCTCTAGTGGCTGTTAAAACCACTGTAGAACTTTTAATAGTTTGTGATCAATTATTTTAAATACTGGGCTAAAACATAAATGCACTGGTTTTGAAATGTCAATGAGACATTTTTTTATTAACTTAAAAATAAGAATCTGAATAAGGGTAATATTATTAAGAGCATAAATCATAAAATGCTGTCTTTAACAGAGCCAAAGCCTTTCCTCAGTGTGTCTCCATCATGGCTGATTAAAGGAGCCTCAGTAAATCTGAGCTGTAAAGCTGAACCTTCATCTCCAGACTGGAGGTTCTTCTGGTATAAAGCTGTTCCTGATCTAAGAAACAAGAACTACAGTTATGAGCTGCTGCCTGGTAGCACCAATGGGACTAAAGAAAACTCCTTCATCATTACTGAACAGAAACACACAGCAGGATTTGCATGTAGAGCTAGAAGAGGAAACTCAAAGTCATCAACTGATTATAGTGAACCAAAGTTTGTCTGGTCTGCAGGTCAGTGTGTTTCTACTCTAATCTATTCCCTCATTTGTTTTTATGTCTCTGATAAACTCTCATGTTGACTTTTAATCTGACATAAAATACAGATATACAGCAATGTGAAAAATGAAAACTTTTCACATTTATTACATATATTTATGTGTGATGTTAACTTATCTTTCTTATAACTAGTGTAAGATGGGAAACAGCAGTGAGAACCTGCCAAAACGTACACATGATATGAAAAAAAGGGAGACTTGGTGCAAAAAGGGAAAAAGTGAGATAAGAAATAGAGGAGAGAAAGAAGGTCAAAGAGACGACAATAAAACACCTATAAATGTGTGAGAACAGATCTGAGAAACCACAGTGATAACATATGTATAACAGCGTCACTGAAAAGTACACAGTACTGATTTAAACAAGATGTATTCAGTGGTAAATGCAGCCCAAGTTAGTTTATCTGTCCACACCTGATTTAAAAATATAATTCATCATGCATTCTTAAACAACATCTGTTACATAAGTCTAAACAAAGTTAAGACGCATGCAGTGGATGTTTGGTTCAGAATATGTGACCTTGTGCACGCTACCTAGAACAATACTACTGCCAGGCAGAGGGTGGCGCCAAACACAAAGATTACATGATTTGAACATCGTTTTTATTAAGAAATACATGGACAGGATCCTGCAGATTTTTGAATGTGAGAAATTCATCAGGAAATAGAAACTGTACTGAACTCATTTAGTCACAAAAGGTCAGTTTTATGTTCAATAGAACCAGAAATAACTCAGAACTACAGGGTAGGAAAAAAGGGGGAATATTTGAGGTTAATGAAAGTTACCTAACTGAAATAAATGAACTGAACTAAAATATCGTTTACCTTCCTAACTCACATAAGCAGGAACAATCACACAAATGGTAGAGCTGGATACATTTTTTAATGATGAGATGGGATGATAAAAATATAAGTGATATGAGTTCTGATGTAGTGCTGCCTTTTTACCAATTTACATCCAGCTGTTTCTGTTCCACGTTCATGACTAACTACTATTTACATGGATTTAAATACAGCAACCTATAACAGGATGTAAAGTTAGTAAACTGTTCCTTTCCTGTGGATTAGGGCAAGTAATGACAGCTTTAACAATACTACAAGTAGGGACAGCCTAGATGATTCAGTAAATGATTGCTTTATTTATTTTTGCAAATGTTTGTTTTTCAGATTCAGCAGCCTCTCTGACAGTGAGTCCTGAAGGAGAGAAACATTTCACTGATCATAACGTCTCATTAAAATGTGATGGAAAATCTACTGATGGGAGAATAAGATATTATAGAGAAATAAACACTCAGTCATATCTGTATGACTGCTCCACCTGGTGGACAATGAATGAATCCTCATGTATTTTCGACAGTCAGTCGGCCTATAAAGCAGTGTTCTGGTGTGAGTCTGGGTCAGAGTTCAGCAATGCAGTCAACATCACGATATACAGTAGGTTATTATATATGAACATGTTTTGCTTTGTATTTGAATAATTCTAACAGTGACTGTAGTTCACAGTAACCTGTTGCACATGTGAACACATGAAAAGTAGACTAGATGTTTTAAGTTTTTTTTATTTTTTATCGGACCAGATATGTTTAAAGTATCTCAACAGTTTTTGTCTTGGTTGAAAAATGCTGTTGGCCAAAAGCAAATATTGTGAGGAAGGTCATTACTGATAATATTTTAAACTTTTATTTCTATGAGATTGTGATCATACGTTACAGAAGCTGGAACATTTTTTTAATTATGAAAAACACTTCTCTGTCCTACAGAGTCAAAACCAGTCCTCACTGTGTCTCCATCATGGCTGAAACCTGAAGCCTCAGTGGCTCTGAGATGTAACTATGACAACCAGTCTGAAAGTTGGAGGATCTACTGGTATAAAGCTGTTCCTGATAAGTCTGAGAATGGCTACATCTATGAGCTGCTGCCTGGTAGCATCAGTGAAACTGCAAATAACTCCTTTATGATTCACGGTCAGACACAAACAGCAGGATTTACATGTAGAGCTGGAAGAGGAAACCCAAAGTATTTTACTGATTACAGTGAACCAAAGTTTGTCTGGTCTGCAGGTCAGTGCTTTGTATTTTTAATTTGACACACTGGTAATACCTAAAATAATCCCATGTGCAATGTGACAAATGTTCAGTTTAGTTTAAACTTGTTCCAAAAGAAGAACAAACTTAATGAAGCAAAAACTGTCTGAAAGACGTTATTAATAATGCGAACAAATAAATAATTCCAAATAAAAACAACAAAAACTAATTCATCGACACTGCTTTTTTTCTCCAAATATGTATTTTTTTATTATGTTTTATTTAGTCTCCCATCCAGCAGCGTCTCTCTCAGTGAGTCCTGACAGAGAGCAACACTTCACCTCTGAGTCTGTGACTCTGAACTGTGGAGGAAACTCTACTGAGTGGAGAGTGAAGAGGTTTTCAGAATCAGGTGACCTGACCGTCATACCAAACTGCTCTGACTGGATGAAAATGTCTGGATCCTCATGTGTCGTTAGCAGACAGTCTTCCTCTAAAGCAGTGTTCTGGTGTGAGTCTGGATCAGGAGAGTTCAGCAACGCAGTAAACATCACCTTAAACAGTAAGTTATTATCCAGTGTGTGTTTTTTGTTTAATTTTTAGTGTGTAATTGTCACAGAAAATTTACTAAAATATTTCTGAATCAAATTCATCTGAGAAACTCCACAGAGATTATAATACATAACCATCGAGATTTTTCCCATTACTCTGAACATTCGTTATCCTAGTTAAAAAGGAACATTTTCAGTTTTCAAAAATTTAAATGAGTTAGGGCTAGGAGTTAAATTAATTATTTTTTAATGGAAAAATCAATGTATCATCTTCCTCTTCCTGTTTTCAGTGGAATACTTAATATAGAGTTTTGTTTTCAATAGCAATAATTAAAAAGGATCATTGCAACTGATTGTTTTTAATTCTGTTGTGGCAGAATTAAAACTCTTTCACTTCCATATTTTTTTTTCTCTGCCAATGTGTTTTTCTTTTCTATTATTCTCTGGAATTAGCTTTTCTTTGACTGCAGACATTTGCACACTTTAGTTAGAGTGCTGGATAGAGCTGCACTCAAAATCCCGGTTTTCATTCTGCTCTGATGGCAGCAGCTCTGAATCTGTCTCTAAACACTACAAGGATTTTTAAAATGCCAAGTTTTATTACAATGTCTCTAACTTTGGTTTCTACTCAGAAATAGTGACTGGCATTGTTTAAAATGACCAGTTATTTAGAGCTGCATTTATAAATCAAACACATTGTATTGCAACAAATATTTGCAGAAAAGAATATACTACTTAATGTAAATCTTTGAAAGATATTTAGCTTTTTTAAGTGTTTTTTTACTTAACCAATTAAGAGGTGGATAAAACACTGTACTTGATTTATTACTGAAGCCTCATATCATAAATTATGTTTTTCTCTGTCTGGTTTCCAGATGAAGATCTTCTCCTGGTGAGCCCCGTCCATCCTGTGACTGAAGGAGCTTCTGTTACTCTGAGCTGCAGACGGAGAGGAGAAAACAAACTTTCTGATGTGATTTTCTATCATAATGACAAACTGATCCAAAATGACAGCAGAGGAGAGCTGAAGATCTCTGCAGTGTCTCAGTCAGATGAAGGTTTCTACAAGTGTGAACATTCAGGAAAAGCTTCACCTCAGAGCTGGATGGCAGTTAAAGGTGAGCTGGATTCAATATATTATTGCATTTTTAATAATTACAATTCTGTGAGAAATGAAAACATTTTTATAGGTAAAAATCTTCACCCAGGTGTTTCCAATCCTGGGAGCTCTTCATTTCCGCTGCTGTTGGTTCTTGGAGTAGTTTGTGGATCCGTATTTATTATTCTGCTGCTGCTGCTGTGTTGCTTTAAACATTCCAAAGGTGAAACTTTCATCTCCTAAAACTACATTACACAGCTCACCAGTTTTATTAGATCATACAATGTCACAAATACAAAATTTAAAAAAAGAAAAAAACATATTAACATAATTATTTTATTACAATTCTTTTCAGGTTCTTCCCACAGGTCAGTACTTTTTTTTTATTTCCACTCACCTTAAACTTGAAGCATAAGTGTTGTAATTTGCTGTTTCAAATTGACTTCCTGTGTTCCAGGGTGATCCAATCAGAGATCGCTGATCAGGGATCTGCTATAGATCAACCTCACAATCAGACCTCGACCAATGAATACAGCCTGTCTTCTCATGGTCCGTGGTTGCATAACATCCACACTCGTTTGCAACACATTCAGAAGATTTTGGATGTTAATAACAAAAAAATTAAGTTAAAGTCATGCCGTTTACTTTTAGATGTAGTTAGACTGCAACGGGATGTTTATGTCAGCAGACTGATTCCAGATATGAAACTGTTTTCTGTTCCAGGTGAAGAGGAAGCCGGTGACGTCACATACGCTGATATTAAGTTCAAAAACACCAAACAGATAACAAAGTCCTCCAAAAGAGGCAGAGTCCAACACAGTGCGCTGGATATGAAAGGTTTTGATTTTACCAAATGATTTTTTTTTATCAAAAATTTATTAATTTTTGGTTACAAATGAATCCAGTTTGATTGTTCCAACAGGGAGGCATCATGAGCCAGAAGAGGGCGCTGTTTACTCCGATGTGAGGACAGCAGCTGCAGGTACAGTCAGCAGCAATACAGTTTGCACTAATATATATGACATATATGACACTTTACATTGGTAAATATTTCATAATTTTCATCAGATATTTATTTATTACATTTATTCTCTCCATTTACAGAAGCATTGAGTGCTGCAGCAGCTGACACAGCACTTTATTCTGAAGTCAGGAAAGGATCTAAGAAGAGAGTAAGCTAGTTGGGTTAACTTTAAACTGCATATTATTTAATCGTGCATTTTTGTTCTTTTACATAAAAGCTCATATAACCATTACCTGATAGATCTTATTTCGCAAGTCTTGTCAGTGAGCTCTTTATATAAAACCAGTTATCTTTTTGTTTTTTGTTTTTTTTTTGCAAAGTCATTTATTTTTTATTTTCTGCCTAAACACCAGAGTTTTTCTTATTTATGTAACTTGTTGACTCGGTAATGTTTTTTTTATCTATTTTATATCCCTGTAAATAAAATAAAAGCTTTTATTTGTGTCATTCCTAATATTTGGTGTCATTTGACTGTTGTAACTTTATATATATATATATATATATATATATA